>NC_139707.1:25670089-25867589 GCF_964188405.1 Protomyctophum parallelum | reverse complement strand
TTCGACCATGGGCTATAGCCCCTACCGTATGGCATACTATATAGCACGCCGTTTTTCATCATTTTTGAGGATTTGAAAAAAATGAAAAAAATAAAAATAACATGCGTTATAGCCCATCGTTTTTTGAAATTTTGAAAAAAAATGTTAACCTCGTTTTTCATCATTTTCGACCATGGGCTATACCCCATACCGTACAGCATATTATAGCAAGCCGTTTTTCATCATTTTTGAGGATTAAAAAAAAACAAAAAAAAACATGGGTTATAGCCCATCGTTTTTTGAAATTTTGAAAAAAAATGTATGAAATGTGGGAGGTCGGCAAGAGAAAGTTAAAAAAATCATATCAAATACTAATTTAAAAATGTTAGTTTTGTGCTTCTGTGTTTTTCTTCTTGATATATTACTTTGAATGAATGGACCTGTAAATGACAACAAAACAAAAACGAAGGCACTGGTTGTGGTACTTCTGGTTTACCGGAACAGGGTTCAAGTCCCCGCAGTGCTCTGCTCAATGTGTTGTATTTACATGGTTCATTTTCATTTTCTGCTCATCGTGTTGCCTTTTCATAGATTTCATAGGTTCTCTACTGTGTTTATACTCCCTACAGTTAGGTTACCAAGTCTATTTATATATTGCTACCTAAACACCATACCGTACGGCATACTATAGCACGCCGTTTTTCATCATTTGAGGATTATTATTATTTATTTTTTAAATCCTCGATTTTAGATTGTTTGACCATCCCACTGAGCAATAGCCGGTTACTAGACGTGGGTCTAAAAATGGAATAAAAATGGAATGAAATTTTGAAAAAAAATGTTAACCTCGTTTTTCATCATTTTCGACCATGGGCTATAGCCCCTACCGTACGGCATACTATAGCACACCGTTTCTCATCATTTTTGAGGATTTGAAAAAAAAGAAAAAAACTAAAAAAACATGGGTTATAGCCCATCGTTTTTTGAAATTTTGATATATTTTTTTAACCTTGTTTTTCATCATTTTTGACCATGGGCTATAGCCCCTACCGTACGGCATACTATAGCACGCAGTTTTTCATCATTTTTGAGGATTTGAAAAAAAAAAAAAAAAAAAAAAAAACATGGGTTATAGCCCATCGTTTTTAGAAATTTTGAAAAAAAATGTTAACCTCGTTTTTCATCATTTTCGACCATGGGCTATAGCCCCTACCGTATGGCATACTATAGCACACCGTTTCTCATCATTTTTGAGGATTTGAAAAAAAAGAAAAAAACTAAAAAAACATGGGTTATAGCCCATCGTTTTTTGAAATTTTGATATATTTTTTTAACCTTGTTTTTCATCATTTTTGACCATGGGCTATAGCCCCTACCGTACGGCATACTATAGCACGCCGTTTTTCATCATTTTTGAGGATTTGAAAAAAAAAAAAAAAAAAAAAAAACATGGGTTATAGCCCATCGTTTTTAGAAATTTTGAAAAAAAATGTTAACCTCGTTTTTCATCATTTTCGACCATGGGCTATAGCCCCTACCGTACGGCATACTATAGCACGCAGTTTTTCATCATTTTTGAGGATTTGAAAAAAAACAAAAAAAACAAAAAAAACATGGGTTATAGCCCATCGTTTTTAGAAATTTTGAAAAAAGATTTTAACCTCGTTTTTCATCATTTTCGACCATGGGCTATAGCCCCTACCGTACGGCATACTATAGCAAGCCGTTTTTCTTCATTTTTGAGGATTTGAAAAAAAAAACAAGAAAAAAAAAACATGGGTTATAGCCCATCGTTTTTTGAAATTTTGAAAAAAAATGTTAACCTCGTTTTTCATCATTTTCACCTTGTTTTTCATCATTTTTGACCATGGGCTATAGCCCCTACCGTACGGCATACTATAGCACGCCGTTTTTCATCATTTTTGAGGATTTGAAAAAAAAAAAAAAACATGGGTTATAGCCCATCGTTTTTTTAAATTTTGAAAAAAAATGTTAACCTCGTTTTTCATCATTTTCACCTTGTTTTTCATCATTTTTGACCATGGGCTATAGCCCCTACCGTACGGCATACTATAGCACGCCGTTTTTCATCATTTTTGAGGATTTGAAAAAAAAAAAAAAACATGGGTTATAGCCCATCGTTTTTTGAAATTTTGAAAAAAAATGTTAACCTCGTTTTTCATCATTTTCGACCATGGGCTATAGCCCCTACCGTACAGCATATTATAGCAAGCCGTTTTTCATCATTTTTGAGGATTAAAAAAAAACAAAAAAAAACATGGGTTATAGCCCATCGTTTTTAGAAATTTTGAAAAAAATGTTAACCTCGTTTTTCATCATTTTCGACCATGGGCTATAGCCCCTACCGTACGGCATACTATAGCAAGCCGTTTTTCTTCATTTTTGAGGATTTGAAAAAAAAAAAAAAAAGAAAAAACATGGGTTATAGCCCATCGTTTTTTGAAATTTTGAAAAAAAATGTTAACCTCGTTTTTCATCATTTTCACCTTGTTTTTCATCATTTTCGACCATGGGCTATAGCCCCTACCGTACGGCATACTATAGCAAGCCGTTTTTCTTCATTTTTGAGGATTTGAAAAAAACAAAAAAAAAAAAAAAACATGGGTTATAGCCCATCGTTTTTTGAAATTTTGAAAAAAATGTTAACCTCGTTTTTCATCATTTTCGACCATGGGCTATAGCCCCTACCGTACGGCATACTATAGCAAGCCGTTTTTCTTCATTTTTGAGGATTTGAAAAAAAAAAAAAGAAAAAAAAAACATGGGTTATAGCCCATCGTTTTTTTAAATTTTGAAAAAAAATGTTAACCTCGTTTTTCATCATTTTCACCTTGTTTTTCATCATTTTTTTCATCATTTTGACCATGGGCTATAGCCCCTACCGTACGGCATACTATAGCACGCCGTTTTTCATCATTTTTGAGGATTTGAAAAAAACAAAAAACAAAAAAAAAACATGGGTTATAGCCCATCGTTTTTAGAAATTTTGAAAAAAATGTTAACCTCGTTTTTCATCATTTTCGACCATGGGCTATAGCCCCTACCGTATGGCATACTATAGCACACCGTTTCTCATCATTTTTGAGGATTTGAAAAAAAAAAAAAAACTAAAAAAAACATGGGTTATAGCCCATCGTTTTTTGAAATTTTGAAAAAAAATGTTAACCTCGTTTTTCATCATTTTCGACCATGGGCTATACCCCATACCGTACAGCATATTATAGCAAGCCGTTTTTCATCATTTTTGAGGATTAAAAAAAAACAAAAAAAAACATGGGTTATAGCCCATCGTTTTTAGAAATTTTGAAAAAAATGTTAACCTCGTTTTTCATCATTTTCGACCATGGGCTATAGCCCCTACCGTACGGCATACTATAGAAAGCCGTTTTTCTTCATTTTTGAGGATTTGAAAAAAAAAAAAAAAAAAAAAAACATGGGTTATAGCCCATCGTTTTTCATCATTTTCGACCATGGGCTATAGCCCCTACCGTACGGCATACTATAGCAAGCCGTTTTTCTTCATTTTTGAGGATTTGAAAAAAAAAAAAAAAAAAAAAACATGGGTTATAGCCCATCGTTTTTTGAAATTTTGAAAAAAAATGTTAACCTCGTTTTTCATCATTTTCACCTTGTTTTTCATCATTTTTGACCATGGGCTATAGCCCCTACCGTACGGCATACTATAGCACGCCGTTTTTCATCATTTTTGAGGATTTGAAAAAAAAAAAAAAAAAAAAAAAACATGGGTTATAGCCCATCGTTTTTAGAAATTTTGAAAAAAATGTTAACCTCGTTTTTCATCATTTTCGACCATGGGCTATAGCCCCTACCGTACGGCATACTATAGCAAGCCGTTTTTCTTCATTTTTGAGGATTTGAAAAAAAAAAAAAAAAAAGAAACATGGGTTATAGCCCATCGTTTTTTGAAATTTTGAAAAAAAATGTTAACCTCGTTTTTCATCATTTTCGACCATGGGCTATAGCCCCTACCGTACGGCATACTATAGCAAGCCGTTTTTCTTCATTTTTGAGGATTTGAAAAAAAAAAAAAAAACATGGGTTATAGCCCATCGTTTTTTGAAATTTTGAAAAAAAATGTTAACCTCGTTTTTCATCATTTTCGACCATGGGCTATACCCCATACCGTACAGCATATTATAGCAAGCCGTTTTTCATCATTTTTGAGGATTAAAAAAAAACAAAAAAAAACATGGGTTATAGCCCATCGTTTTTAGAAATTTTGAAAAAAATGTTAACCTCGTTTTTCATCATTTTCGACCATGGGCTATAGCCCCTACCGTACGGCATACTATAGCAAGCCGTTTTTCTTCATTTTTGAGGATTTGAAAAAAAAAAAAAGAAAAAAAAAACATGGGTTATAGCCCATCGTTTTTTGAAATTTTGAAAAAAAATGTTAACCTCGTTTTTCATCATTTTCACCTTGTTTTTCATCATTTTGACCATGGGCTATAGCCCCTACCGTACGGCATACTATAGCACGCCGTTTTTCATCATTTTTGAGGATTTGAAAAAAAAAAAAAAAAAAAAAAAAAACATGGGTTATAGCCCATCGTTTTTAGAAATTTTGAAAAAAATGTTAACCTCGTTTTTCATCATTTTCGACCATGGGCTATAGCCCCTACCGTATGGCATACTATAGCACACCGTTTCTCATCATTTTTGAGGATTTGAAAAAAAAAAAAAAACTAAAAAAAACATGGGTTATAGCCCATCGTTTTTTGAAATTTTGAAAAAAAATGTTAACCTCGTTTTTCATCATTTTCGACCATGGGCTATACCCCATACCGTACAGCATATTATAGCAAGCCGTTTTTCATCATTTTTGAGGATTAAAAAAAAACAAAAAAAACATGGGTTATAGCCCATCGTTTTTAGAAATTTTGAAAAAAATGTTAACCTCGTTTTTCATCATTTTCGACCATGGGCTATAGCCCCTACCGTACGGCATACTATAGAAAGCCGTTTTTCTTCATTTTTGAGGATTTGAAAAAAAAAAAAAAAAAAAAAAACATGGGTTATAGCCCATCGTTTTTCATCATTTTCGACCATGGGCTATAGCCCCTACCGTACGGCATACTATAGCAAGCCGTTTTTCTTCATTTTTGAGGATTTGAAAAAAAAAAAAAAAAAAAAAACATGGGTTATAGCCCATCGTTTTTTGAAATTTTGAAAAAAAATGTTAACCTTGTTTTTCATCATTTTCACCTTGTTTTTCATCATTTTTGACCATGGGCTATAGCCCCTACCGTACGGCATACTATAGCACGCCGTTTTTCATCATTTTTGAGGATTTGAAAAAAAAAAAAAAAAAAAAAAACATGGGTTATAGCCCATCGTTTTTAGAAATTTTGAAAAAAATGTTAACCTCGTTTTTCATCATTTTCGACCATGGGCTATAGCCCCTACCGTACGGCATACTATAGCAAGCCGTTTTTCTTCATTTTTGAGGATTTGAAAAAACAAAACAAAAAAAAAACATGGGTTATAGCCCATCGTTTTTTGAAATTTTGAAAAAAAATGTTAACCTCGTTTTTCATCATTTTCGACCATGGGCTATAGCCCCTACCGTATGGCATACTATAGCACACCGTTTCTCATCATCTTTGAGGATTTGAAAAAAAAAAAAAAACTAAAAAAAACATGGGTTATAGCCCATCGTTTTTTGAAATTTTGAAAAAAAATGTTAACCTCGTTTTTCATCATTTTCGACCATGGGCTATACCCCATACCGTACAGCATATTATAGCAAGCCGTTTTTCATCATTTTTGAGGATTAAAAAAAAACAAAAAAAAACATGGGTTATAGCCCATCGTTTTTTGAAATTAAAAAAAAAAATGTTAACCTCGTTTTTCATCATTTTCGACCATGGGCTATAGCCCCTACCGTATGGCATACTATAGCACGCCGTTTCTCATCATTTTTGAGGATTTGAAAAAAATGAAAAAAAAAAAAAAAACATGGGTTATAGCCCATCGTTTTTTGAAAAATTTTGATATATTTTTTTAACCTTGTTTTTCATAATTTTTGACCATGGGCTATAGCCCCTACCGTACGGCATACTATAGCACGCCATTTTTCATCATTTTTGAGGATTTGAAAAAAATGAAAAAAAGAAAAAAAAACATGGGTTATAGCCCATCGTTTTTTGACATTTTGAAACAAAATGTTAACCTCGTTTTTCTTCATTTTCGACCATGGGCTATAGCCCCTACCGTACGGCATACTATAGCAAGCCGTTTTTCATCATTTTTGAGGATTTGGAAAAAAAAACAAAAAAAAAAACATGGGTTATAGCCCATCGTTTTATGAAATTTTGAAAAAAAATGTTAACCTCGTTTTTCATCATTTTCGACCATGGGCTATAGCCCCTACCGTATGGCATACTATAGCACACCGTTTCTCATCATTTTTGAGGATAAAAAAATAAAAATAAAACTAAAAAAACATGGGTTATAGCCCATCGTTTTTTGAAATTTTGATATATTTTTTTAACCTTGTTTTTCATCATTTTTGACCATGGGCTATAGCCCCTACCGTACGGCATACTATAGCACGCCATTTTTCATCATTTTTGAGGATTTGAAAAAAATGAAAAAAAAAAAAAAAAACATGGGTTATAGCCCATCGTTTTTTGACATTTTGAAACAAAATGTTAACCTCGTTTTTCTTCATTTTCGACCATGGGCTATAGCGCCTACCGTACGGCATACTATAGCAAGCCGTTTTTCATCATTTTTGAGGATTTGAAAAAAAAAACAAAAAAAAAAACATGGGTTATAGCCCATCGTTTTTTGAAATTTTGAAAAAAAATGTTAACCTCGTTTTTCATCATTTTCGACCATGGGCTATAGCCCCTACCGTATGGCATACTATAGCACACCGTTTCTCATCATTTTTGAGGATAAAAAAAAAAAAAAAAAACTAAAAAAACATGGGTTATAGCCCATCGTTCTTTGAAATTTTGATATATTTTTTTAACCTTGTTTTTCATCATTTTTGACCATGGGCTATAGCCCCTACCGTACGGCATACTATAGCACGCCGTTTTTCATCATTTTTGAGGATTTGAAAAAAATGAAAAAAAAAAAAAAAAAACATGGGTTATAGCCCATCCTTTTTTTAAATTTTGAAAAAAAAATGTTAACCTCGTTTTTCATCATTTTCGACCATGGGCTATAGCCCCTACCGTACGGCATACTATAGCAAGCCGTTTTTCATCATTTTTGAGGATTTGAAAAAAAAAACAAAAAAAAAAACATGGGTTATAGCCCATCGTTTTTTGAAATTTTGAAAAAAAATGTTAACCTCGTTTTTCATCATTTTCGACCATGGGCTATAGCCCCTACCGTATGGAATACTATAGCACACCGTTTCTCATCATTTTTGAGGATTTGAAAAAAAAAAAAAAACTAAAAAAACATGGGTTATAGCCCATCGTTTTTTGAAATTTTGATATATTTATTTAACCTTGTTTTTCATCATTTTTGACCATGGGCTATAGCCCCTACCGTACGGCATACTATAGCACGCCGTTTTTCATCATTTTTGAGGATTTGAAAAAATAAAATAAAATAAATAAAACATGGGTTATAGCCCATCGTTTTTAGAAATTTTGAAAAAAAATGTTAACCTCGTTTTTCATCATTTTCGACCATGGGCTATAGCCCCTACCGTACGGCATACTATAGCAAGCCGTTTTTCATCATTTTTGAGGATTTGAAAAAAAAACAAAAAAAAAAAACATGGGTTATAGCCCATCCTTTTTTTAAATTTTGAAAAAAAATGTTAACCTCGTTTTTCATCATTTTCGACCATGGGCTATAGCCCCTACCGTACAGCATACTATAGCACGCCGTTTTTCATCATTTTTGAGGATTAAAAAAAAAAAAAAAAAAAAAAAAAACATGGGTTATAGCCCATCCTTTTTTTAAATTTTGAAAAAAAATGTTAACCTCGTTTTTCATCATTTTCGACCATGGGCTATAGCCCCTACCGTATGGCATACTATAGCACACCGTTTCTCATCATTTTTGAGGATTTGAAAAAAAAAAAAAAAAAAAAAAAAACATGGGTTATAGCCCATCGTTTTTAGAAATTTTGAAAAAAAATGTTAACCTCGTTTTTCATCATTTTCGACCATGGGCTATAGCCCATACCGTACGGCATATTATAGCAAGCCGTTTTTCATCATTTTTGAGGATTAAAAAAAACAAAACAAAAAAAAACATGGGTTATAGCCCATCGTTTTTAGAAATTTTGAAAAAAGATGTTAACCTCGTTTTTCATCATTTTCGACCATGGGCTATAGCCCCTACCGTATGGCATACTATAGCACACCGTTTCTCATCATTTTTGAGGATTAAAAAAAAAAAAAAAAAAAAAAAAAAACATGGGTTATAGCCCATCGTTTTTTGAAATTTTGATATATTTTTTTTAACCTTGTTTTTCATCATTTTTGACCATGGGCTATAGCCCCTACCGTACGGCATACTATAGCAAGCCGTTTTTCTTCATTTTTGAGGATTTGAAAAAAAAAAAAAAAAAAAAAACATGGGTTATAGCCCATCGTTTTTTGAAATTTTGAAAAAAAATGTTAACCTCGTTTTTCATCATTTTCGACCATGGGCTATACCCCATACCGTACAGCATATTATAGCAAGCCGTTTCTCATCATTTTTGAGGATTAAAAAAAAAAAAAAAAAAAAAAAAAAACATGGGTTATAGCCCATCGTTTTTTGAAATTTTGATATATTTTTTTTAACCTTGTTTTTCATCATTTTTGACCATGGGCTATAGCCCCTACCGTACGGCATACTATAGCAAGCCGTTTTTCTTCATTTTTGAGGATTTGAAAAAAAAAAAAAAAAAAAAAACATGGGTTATAGCCCATCGTTTTTTGAAATTTTGAAAAAAAATGTTAACCTCGTTTTTCATCATTTTCGACCATGGGCTATACCCCATACCGTACAGCATATTATAGCAAGCCGTTTTTCATCATTTTTGAGGATTAAAAAAAAAACAAAAAAAAACATGGGTTATAGCCCATCGTTTTTTGAAATTTTGAAAAAAAATGTTAACCTCGTTTTTCATCATTTTCGACCATGGGCTATAGCCCCTACCGTATGGCATACTATAGCACGCCGTTTCTCATCATTTTTGAGGATTTGAAAAAAATGAAAAAAAAAAAAAAAACATGGGTTATAGCCCATCGTTTTTTGAATTTTTTTGATATATTTTTTTAACCTTGTTTTTCATAATTTTTGACCATGGGCTATAGCCTCTACCGTACGGCATACTATAGCACGCCGTTTTTCATCATTTTTGAGGATTTGAAAAAAATGAAAAAAAGAAAAAAAAACATGGGTTATAGCCCATCGTTTTTTGAAATTTTGAAACAAAATGTTAAGCTCGTTTTTCATCATTTTCGACCATGGGCTATAGCCCCTACCGTACGGCATACTATAGCAAGCCGTTTTTCATCATTTTTGAGGATTTAAAAAAAAAAAAAAAAAAAAAAACATGGGTTATAGCCCATCGTTTTTTGAAATTTTGAAAAAATATGTTAACCTCGTTTTTCATCAATTTCGACCATGGGCTATAGCCCCTACCGTATGGCATACTATAGCACGCCGTTTTTCATCATTTTTGAGGATTTGAAAAAAATGAAAAAAAAACAAAAAAAACATGGGTTATAGCCCATCCTTTTTTTAAATTTTGATATATTTTTTTAACCTTGTTTTTCATCATTTTTGACCATGGGCTATAGCCCCTACCGTACGGCATACTATAGCAAGCCGTTTTTCTTCATTTTTGAGGATTAAAAAAAAAAAAAAAAAAAAAAAAACATGGGTTATAGCCCATCGTTTTTTGAAATTTTGAAAAAAAATGTTAACCTCGTTTTTCATCATTTTCGACCATGGGCTATAGCCCCTACCGTATGGCATACTATAGCACACCGTTTCTCATCATTTTTGAGGATTTGAAAAAAAAAAAAAAAACTAAAAAAAACATGGGTTATAGCCCATCGTTTTTTGAAATTTTGAAAAAAAATGTTAACCTCGTTTTTCATCATTTTCGACCATGGGCTATACCCCATACCGTACAGCATATTATAGCAAGCCGTTTTTCATCATTTTTGAGGATTAAAAAAAAACAAAAAAAAACATGGGTTATAGCCCATCGTTTTTTGAAATTTTGAAAAAAAATGTTAACCTCGTTTTTCATCATTTTCGACCATGGGCTATAGCCCCTACCGTATGGCATACTATAGCACGCCGTTTCTCATCATTTTTGAGGATTTGAAAAAAATGAAAAAAAAAAAAAAAACATGGGTTATAGCCCATAGTTTTTTGAAATTTTTTGATATATTTTTTTAACCTTGTTTTTCATAATTTTTGACCATGGGCTATAGCCCCTACCGTACGGCATACTATAGCACGCCGTTTTTCATCATTTTTGAGGATTTGAAAAAAATGAAAAAAAGAAAAAAAAACATGGGTTATAGCCCATCGTTTTTTGAAATTTTGAAACAAAATGTTAACCTTGTTTTTCATCATTTTTGACCATGGGCTATAGCCCCTACCGTACGGCATACTATAGCAAGCCGTTTTTCTTCATTTTTGAGGATTAAAAAAAAAAAAAAAAAAAAAAAACATGGGTTATAGCCCATCGTTTTTTGAAATTTTGAAAAAAAATGTTAACCTCGTTTTTCATCATTTTCGACCATGGGCTATAGCCCCTACCGTATGGCATACTATAGCACGCCGTTTCTCATCATTTTTGAGGATTTGAAAAAAATGAAAAAAAAAAAAAAAACATGGGTTATAGCCCATAGTTTTTTGAAATTTTTTGATATATTTTTTTAACCTTGTTTTTCATAATTTTTGACCATGGGCTATAGCCCCTACCGTACGGCATACTATAGCACGCCGTTTTTCATCATTTTTGAGGATTTGAAAAAAATGAAAAAAAGAAAAAAAAACATGGGTTATAGCCCATCGTTTTTTGAAATTTTGAAAAAAAATGTTAACCTCGTTTTTCATCATTTTCACCTTGTTTTTCATCATTTTTGACCATGGGCTATAGCCCCTACCGTACGGCATACTATAGCACGCCGTTTTTCATCATTTTTGAGGATTTGAAAAAAAAAAAAAAAAAAAAAAAACATGGGTTATAGCCCATCGTTTTTAGAAATTTTGAAAAAAATGTTAACCTCGTTTTTCATCATTTTCGACCATGGGCTATAGCCCCTACCGTACGGCATACTATAGCAAGCCGTTTTTCTTCATTTTTGAGGATTTGAAAAAAAAAAAAAAAAAAGAAACATGGGTTATAGCCCATCGTTTTTTGAAATTTTGAAAAAAAATGTTAACCTCGTTTTTCATCATTTTCGACCATGGGCTATAGCCCCTACCGTACGGCATACTATAGCAAGCCGTTTTTCTTCATTTTTGAGGATTTGAAAAAAAAAAAAAAAAAAAAACATGGGTTATAGCCCATCGTTTTTTGAAATTTTGAAAAAAAATGTTAACCTCGTTTTTCATCATTTTCGACCATGGGCTATACCCCATACCGTACAGCATATTATAGCAAGCCGTTTTTCATCATTTTTGAGGATTAAAAAAAAACAAAAAAAAACATGGGTTATAGCCCATCGTTTTTAGAAATTTTGAAAAAAATGTTAACCTCGTTTTTCATCATTTTCGACCATGGGCTATAGCCCCTACCGTACGGCATACTATAGCAAGCCGTTTTTCTTCATTTTTGAGGATTTGAAAAAAAAAAAAAGAAAAAAAAAACATGGGTTATAGCCCATCGTTTTTTGAAATTTTGAAAAAAAATGTTAACCTCGTTTTTCATCATTTTCACCTTGTTTTTCATCATTTTGACCATGGGCTATAGCCCCTACCGTACGGCATACTATAGCACGCCGTTTTTCATCATTTTTGAGGATTTGAAAAAAAAAAAAAAAAAAAAAAAAACATGGGTTATAGCCCATCGTTTTTAGAAATTTTGAAAAAAAATGTTAACCTCGTTTTTCATCATTTTCGACCATGGGCTATAGCCCCTACCGTACGGCATACTATAGCAAGCCGTTTTTCATCATTTTTGAGGATTTGAAAAAAAAAAAAAAAAAAAAAAACATGGGTTATAACCCATCCTTTTTTTAAATTTTGAAAAAAAATGTTAACCTCGTTTTTCATCATTTTCGACCATGGGCTATAGCCCCTACCGTACGGCATACTATAGCAAGCCGTTTTTCATCATTTTTGAGGATTTGAAAAAAAAACAAAAAAAAAAAACATGGGTTATAGCCCATCCTTTTTTTAAATTTTGAAAAAAAATGTTAACCTCGTTTTTCATCATTTTCGACCATGGGCTATAGCCCCTACCGTACAGCATACTATAGCACGCCGTTTTTCATCATTTTTGAGGATTAAAAAAAAAAAAAAAAAAAAAAAAAACATGGGTTATAGCCCATCCTTTTTTTAAATTTTGAAAAAAAATGTTAACCTCGTTTTTCATCATTTTCGACCATGGGCTATAGCCCCTACCGTATGGCATACTATAGCACACCGTTTCTCATCATTTTTGAGGATTTGAAAAAAAAAAAAAAAAAAAAAAAAACATGGGTTATAGCCCATCGTTTTTAGAAATTTTGAAAAAAAATGTTAACCTCGTTTTTCATCATTTTCGACCATGGGCTATAGCCCATACCGTACGGCATATTATAGCAAGCCGTTTTTCATCATTTTTGAGGATTAAAAAAAACAAAACAAAAAAAAACATGGGTTATAGCCCATCGTTTTTAGAAATTTTGAAAAAAGATGTTAACCTCGTTTTTCATCATTTTCGACCATGGGCTATAGCCCCTACCGTATGGCATACTATAGCACACCGTTTCTCATCATTTTTGAGGATTAAAAAAAAAAAAAAAAAAAAAAAAAAACATGGGTTATAGCCCATCGTTTTTTGAAATTTTGATATATTTTTTTTAACCTTGTTTTTCATCATTTTTGACCATGGGCTATAGCCCCTACCGTACGGCATACTATAGCAAGCCGTTTTTCTTCATTTTTGAGGATTTGAAAAAAAAAAAAAAAAAAAAAACATGGGTTATAGCCCATCGTTTTTTGAAATTTTGAAAAAAAATGTTAACCTCGTTTTTCATCATTTTCGACCATGGGCTATACCCCATACCGTACAGCATATTATAGCAAGCCGTTTCTCATCATTTTTGAGGATTAAAAAAAAAAAAAAAAAAAAAAAAAAACATGGGTTATAGCCCATCGTTTTTTGAAATTTTGATATATTTTTTTTAACCTTGTTTTTCATCATTTTTGACCATGGGCTATAGCCCCTACCGTACGGCATACTATAGCAAGCCGTTTTTCTTCATTTTTGAGGATTTGAAAAAAAAAAAAAAAAAAAAAACATGGGTTATAGCCCATCGTTTTTTGAAATTTTGAAAAAAAATGTTAACCTCGTTTTTCATCATTTTCGACCATGGGCTATACCCCATACCGTACAGCATATTATAGCAAGCCGTTTTTCATCATTTTTGAGGATTAAAAAAAAAACAAAAAAAAACATGGGTTATAGCCCATCGTTTTTTGAAATTTTGAAAAAAAATGTTAACCTCGTTTTTCATCATTTTCGACCATGGGCTATAGCCCCTACCGTATGGCATACTATAGCACGCCGTTTCTCATCATTTTTGAGGATTTGAAAAAAATGAAAAAAAAAAAAAAAACATGGGTTATAGCCCATCGTTTTTTGAATTTTTTTGATATATTTTTTTAACCTTGTTTTTCATAATTTTTGACCATGGGCTATAGCCTCTACCGTACGGCATACTATAGCACGCCGTTTTTCATCATTTTTGAGGATTTGAAAAAAATGAAAAAAAGAAAAAAAAACATGGGTTATAGCCCATCGTTTTTTGAAATTTTGAAACAAAATGTTAAGCTCGTTTTTCATCATTTTCGACCATGGGCTATAGCCCCTACCGTACGGCATACTATAGCAAGCCGTTTTTCATCATTTTTGAGGATTTAAAAAAAAAAAAAAAAAAAAAAACATGGGTTATAGCCCATCGTTTTTTGAAATTTTGAAAAAATATGTTAACCTCGTTTTTC
Source organism: Protomyctophum parallelum (assembly GCF_964188405.1). NCBI lineage: Eukaryota > Metazoa > Chordata > Actinopteri > Myctophiformes > Myctophidae > Protomyctophum > Protomyctophum parallelum. The sequence goes on along the minus strand of NC_139707.1, from coordinate 25,853,429 downwards.
ATCAATTTCGACCATGGGCTATAGCCCCTACCGTATGGCATACTATAGCACGCCGTTTTTCATCATTTTTGAGGATTTGAAAAAAATGAAAAAAAAACAAAAAAAACATGGGTTATAGCCCATCCTTTTTTTAAATTTTGATATATTTTTTTAACCTTGTTTTTCATCATTTTTGACCATGGGCTATAGCCCCTACCGTACGGCATACTATAGCAAGCCGTTTTTCTTCATTTTTGAGGATTAAAAAAAAAAAAAAAAAAAAAAAAACATGGGTTATAGCCCATCGTTTTTTGAAATTTTGAAAAAAAATGTTAACCTCGTTTTTCATCATTTTCGACCATGGGCTATAGCCCCTACCGTATGGCATACTATAGCACACCGTTTCTCATCATTTTTGAGGATTTGAAAAAAAAAAAAAAAACTAAAAAAAACATGGGTTATAGCCCATCGTTTTTTGAAATTTTGAAAAAAAATGTTAACCTCGTTTTTCATCATTTTCGACCATGGGCTATACCCCATACCGTACAGCATATTATAGCAAGCCGTTTTTCATCATTTTTGAGGATTAAAAAAAAACAAAAAAAAACATGGGTTATAGCCCATCGTTTTTTGAAATTTTGAAAAAAAATGTTAACCTCGTTTTTCATCATTTTCGACCATGGGCTATAGCCCCTACCGTATGGCATACTATAGCACGCCGTTTCTCATCATTTTTGAGGATTTGAAAAAAATGAAAAAAAAAAAAAAAACATGGGTTATAGCCCATAGTTTTTTGAAATTTTTTGATATATTTTTTTAACCTTGTTTTTCATAATTTTTGACCATGGGCTATAGCCCCTACCGTACGGCATACTATAGCACGCCGTTTTTCATCATTTTTGAGGATTTGAAAAAAATGAAAAAAAGAAAAAAAAACATGGGTTATAGCCCATCGTTTTTTGAAATTTTGAAACAAAATGTTAACCTTGTTTTTCATCATTTTTGACCATGGGCTATAGCCCCTACCGTACGGCATACTATAGCAAGCCGTTTTTCTTCATTTTTGAGGATTAAAAAAAAAAAAAAAAAAAAAAACATGGGTTATAGCCCATCGTTTTTTGAAATTTTGAAAAAAAATGTTAACCTCGTTTTTCATCATTTTCGACCATGGGCTATAGCCCCTACCGTATGGCATACTATAGCACGCCGTTTCTCATCATTTTTGAGGATTTGAAAAAAATGAAAAAAAAAAAAAAAACATGGGTTATAGCCCATAGTTTTTTGAAATTTTTTGATATATTTTTTTAACCTTGTTTTTCATAATTTTTGACCATGGGCTATAGCCCCTACCGTACGGCATACTATAGCACGCCGTTTTTCATCATTTTTGAGGATTTGAAAAAAATGAAAAAAAGAAAAAAAAACATGGGTTATAGCCCATCGTTTTTTGAAATTTTGAAAAAAAATGTTAACCTCGTTTTTCATCATTTTCACCTTGTTTTTCATCATTTTTGACCATGGGCTATAGCCCCTACCGTACGGCATACTATAGCACGCCGTTTTTCATCATTTTTGAGGATTTGAAAAAAAAAAAAAAAAAAAAAAAACATGGGTTATAGCCCATCGTTTTTAGAAATTTTGAAAAAAATGTTAACCTCGTTTTTCATCATTTTCGACCATGGGCTATAGCCCCTACCGTACGGCATACTATAGCAAGCCGTTTTTCTTCATTTTTGAGGATTTGAAAAAAAAAAAAAAAAAAGAAACATGGGTTATAGCCCATCGTTTTTTGAAATTTTGAAAAAAAATGTTAACCTCGTTTTTCATCATTTTCGACCATGGGCTATAGCCCCTACCGTACGGCATACTATAGCAAGCCGTTTTTCTTCATTTTTGAGGATTTGAAAAAAAAAAAAAAAAAAAAACATGGGTTATAGCCCATCGTTTTTTGAAATTTTGAAAAAAAATGTTAACCTCGTTTTTCATCATTTTCGACCATGGGCTATACCCCATACCGTACAGCATATTATAGCAAGCCGTTTTTCATCATTTTTGAGGATTAAAAAAAAACAAAAAAAAACATGGGTTATAGCCCATCGTTTTTAGAAATTTTGAAAAAAATGTTAACCTCGTTTTTCATCATTTTCGACCATGGGCTATAGCCCCTACCGTACGGCATACTATAGCAAGCCGTTTTTCTTCATTTTTGAGGATTTGAAAAAAAAAAAAAGAAAAAAAAAACATGGGTTATAGCCCATCGTTTTTTGAAATTTTGAAAAAAAATGTTAACCTCGTTTTTCATCATTTTCACCTTGTTTTTCATCATTTTGACCATGGGCTATAGCCCCTACCGTACGGCATACTATAGCACGCCGTTTTTCATCATTTTTGAGGATTTGAAAAAAAAAAAAAAAAAAAAAAAAACATGGGTTATAGCCCATCGTTTTTAGAAATTTTGAAAAAAAATGTTAACCTCGTTTTTCATCATTTTCGACCATGGGCTATAGCCCCTACCGTACGGCATACTATAGCAAGCCGTTTTTCATCATTTTTGAGGATTTGAAAAAAAAAAAAAAAAAAAAAAACATGGGTTATAACCCATCCTTTTTTTAAATTTTGAAAAAAAATGTTAACCTCGTTTTTCATCATTTTCGACCATGGGCTATAGCCCCTACCGTACGGCATACTATAGCAAGCCGTTTTTCATCATTTTTGAGGATTTAAAAAAAAAAAAAAAAAAAAAAAAAACATGGGTTATAGCCCATCCTTTTTATAAATTTGGAAAAAAAATGTTAACCTCGTTTTTCATCATTTTCGACCATGGGCTATAGCCCCTACCGTACGGCATACTATAGCAAGCCGTTTTTCAACATTTTTGAGGATTTGAAAAAAAAACAAAAAAAAAAACATGGGTTATAGCCCATCGTTTTTTGAAATTTTGAAAAAAAATGTTAACCTCGTTTTTCATCATTTTCGACCATGGGCTATAGCCCCTACCGTATGGAATACTATAGCACACCGTTTCTCATCATTTTTGAGGATTTGAAAAAAAAAAAAAACTAAAAAAACATGGGTTATAGCCCATCGTTTTTTGAAATTTTGATATATTTTTTTAACATTGTTTTTCATCATTTTTGACCATGGGCTATAGCCCCTACCGTACGGCATACTATAGCACGCCGTTTTTCATCATTTTTGAGGATTTGAAAAAAAAAAAAAAAAAAAAAAAAACATGGGTTATAGCCCATCCTTTTTTTAAATTTTGAAAAAAAATGTTAACCTCGTTTTTCATCATTTTCGACCATGGGCTATAGCCCCTACCGTACGGCATACTATAGCAAGCCGTTTTTCATCATTTTTGAGGATTTGAAAAAAAAACAAAAAAAAAAACATGGGTTATAGCCCATCGTTTTTTGAAATTTTGAAAAAAAATGTTAACCTCGTTTTTCATCATTTTCGACCATGGGCTATAGCCCCTACCGTATGGAATACTATAGCACACCGTTTCTCATCATTTTTGAGGATTTGAAAAAAAAAAAAAAACTAAAAAAACATGGGTTATAGCCCATCGTTTTTTGAAATTTTGATATATTTTTTTAACCTTGTTTTTCATCATTTTCGACCATGGGCTATAGCCCCTACCGTATGGCATACTATAGCACACCGTTTCTCATCATTTTTGAGGATTAAAAAAAAAAAAAAGAAAAAAAAAAAACATGGGTTATAGCCCATCGTTTTTTTAAATTTTGATATATTTTTTTAACCTTGTTTTTCATCATTTTTGACCATGGGCTATAGCCCCTACCGTACGGCATACTATAGCAAGCCGTTTTTCTTCATTTTTGAGGATTAAAAAAAAAAAAAAAAAAAAAAAACATGGGTTATAGCCCATCGTTTTTTGAAATTTTGAAAAAAAATGTTAACCTCGTTTTTCATCATTTTCGACCATGGGCTATAGCCCCTACCGTATGGCATACTATAGCACACCGTTTCTCATCATTTTTGAGGATTTGAAAAAAAAAAAAAAAACTAAAAAAAACATGGGTTATAGCCCATCGTTTTTTGAAATTTTGAAAAAAAATGTTAACCTCGTTTTTCATCATTTTCGACCATGGGCTATACCCCATACCGTACAGCATATTATAGCAAGCCGTTTTTCATCATTTTTGAGGATTAAAAAAAAACAAAAAAAAACATGGGTTATAGCCCATCGTTTTTTGAAATTTTGGAAAAAAAAATTAACCTCGTTTTTCATCATTTTCGACCATGGGCTATAGCCCCTACCGTATGGCATACTATAGCACGCCGTTTCTCATCATTTTTGAGGATTTGAAAAAAAAAAAAAAAAAAAAAAAAACATGGGTTATAGCCCATAGTTTTTTTAAATTTTTTGATATATTTTTTTAACCTTGTTTTTCATAATTTTTGACCATGGGCTATAGCCCCTACCGTACGGCATACTATAGCACGCCGTTTTTCATCATTTTTGAGGATTTGAAAAAAATGAAAAAATGAAAAAAAAACATGGGTTATAGCCCATCGTTTTTTGAAATTTTGAAACAAAATGTTAACCTCGTTTTTCATCATTTTCGACCATGGGCTATAGCCCCTACCGTACGGCATACTATAGCAAGCCGTTTTTCATCATTTTTGAGGATTAAAAAAAAAAAAAAAAAAAAAAAAACATGGGTTATAGCCCATCGTTTTTTGAAATTTTGAAAAAATATGTTAACCTCGTTTTTCATCATTTTCGACCATGGGCTATAGCCCCTACCGTATGGCATACTATAGCACGCCGTTTTTCATCATTTTTGAGGATTTGAAAAAAAAGAAAAAAAAACAAAAAAAACATGGGTTATAGCCCATCCTTTTTTTAAATTTTGAAAAAAAATGTTAACCTCGTTTTTCATCATTTTCGACCATGGGCTATAGCCCCTACCGTACGGCATACTATAGCAAGCCGTTTTTCATCATTTTTGAGGATTTGAAAAAAAAAAAAAAAAAAAAACATGGGTTATAGCCCATCGTTTTTTGAAATTTTGAAAAAAAAAATTAACCTCGTTTTTCATCATTTTCGACCATGGGCTATAGCCCCTACCGTATGGCATACTATAGCACACCGTTTCTCATCATTTTTGAGGATTTGAAAAAAAGAAAAAAAACAAAAAAAACATGGGTTATAGCCCATCGTTTTTTGAAATTTTGATATATTTTTTTAACCTTGTTTTTCATCATTTTCGACCATGGGCTATAGCCCCTACCGTATGGCATACTATAGCACACCGTTTCTCATCATTTTTGAGGATAAAAAATAAATAAAAAAACTAAAAAAACATGGGTTATAGCCCATCGTTTTTTTTAATTTTGATATATTTTTTTAACCTTGTTTTTCATCATTTGTGACCATGGGCTATAGCCCCTACCGTACGTCATACTATAGCACGCCGTTTTTCATCATTTTTGAGGATTTGAAAAAAAATGAAAAAAAAACAAAAAAAACATGGGTTATAGCCCATCCTTTTTTTAAATTTTGAAAAAAAATGTTAACCTCGTTTTTCATCATTTTCGACCATGGGCTATAGCCCCTACCGTATGGAATACTATAGCACACCGTTTCTCATCATTTTTGAGGATTTGAAAAAAAAAAAAAAACTAAAAAAACATGGGTTATAGCCCATCGTTTTTTGAAATTTTTATATATTTTTTTAACCTTGTTTTTCATCATTTTCGACCATGGGCTATAGCCCCTACCGTATGGCATACTATAGCACACCGTTTCTCATCAATTTTGATATATTTATTTAACCTTGTTTTTCATCATTTTTGACCATGGGCTATAGCCCCTACCGTACGGCATACTATAGCACGCCGTTTTTCATCATTTTTGAGGATTTGAAAAAAAAAAAAAAAAAAAAAAAACATGGGTTATAGCCCATCGTTTTTAGAAATTTTGAAAAAAAATGTTAACCTCGTTTTTCATCATTTTCGACCATGGGCTATAGCCCCTACCGTACGGCATACTATAGCAAGCCGTTTTTCATCATTTTTGAGGATTTGAAAAAAAAAAAAAAAAAAAAAAACATGGGTTATAACCCATCCTTTTTTTAAATTTTGAAAAAAAATGTTAACCTCGTTTTTCATCATTTTCGACCATGGGCTATAGCCCCTACCGTACGGCATACTATAGCAAGCCGTTTTTCATCATTTTTGAGGATTTAAAAAAAAAAAAAAAAAAAAAAAAACATGGGTTATAGCCCATCCTTTTTATAAATTTGGAAAAAAAATGTTAACCTCGTTTTTCATCATTTTCGACCATGGGCTATAGCCCCTACCGTACGGCATACTATAGCAAGCCGTTTTTCAACATTTTTGAGGATTTGAAAAAAAAAAAAAAAAAAAAACATGGGTTATAGCCCATCGTTTTTTGAAAATTTGAAAAAAAATGTTAACCTCGTTTTTCATCATTTTCGACCATGGGCTATAGCCCCTACCGTATGGAATACTATAGCACACCGTTTCTCATCATTTTTGAGGATTTGAAAAAAAAAAAAAACTAAAAAAACATGGGTTATAGCCCATCGTTTTTTGAAATTTTGATATCTTTTTTTAACCTTGTTTTTCATCATTTTTGACCATGGGCTATAGCCCCTACCGTACGGCATACTATAGCACGCCGTTTTTCATCATTTTTGAGGATTTGAAAAAAAAAAAAAAAAAAAAAAAAACATGGGTTATAGCCCATCCTTTTTTTAAATTTTGAAAAAAAATGTTAACCTCGTTTTTCATCATTTTCGACCATGGGCTATAGCCCCTACCGTACGGCATACTATAGCAAGCCGTTTTTCATCATTTTTGAGGATTTGAAAAAAAAACAAAAAAAAAAACATGGGTTATAGCCCATCGTTTTTTGAAATTTTGAAAAAAAATGTTAACCTCGTTTTTCATCATTTTCGACCATGGGCTATAGCCCCTACCGTATGGAATACTATAGCACACCGTTTCTCATCATTTTTGAGGATTTGAAAAAAAAAAAAAAACTAAAAAAACATGGGTTATAGCCCATCGTTTTTTGAAATTTTGATATATTTTTTTAACCTTGTTTTTCATCATTTTCGACCATGGGCTATAGCCCCTACAGTATGGCATACTATAGCACACCGTTTCTCATCATTTTTGAGGATTTGAAAAAAAAAAAAAAACTAAAAAAACATGGGTTATAGCCCATCGTTTTTTGAAATTTTGATATATTTATTTAACCTTGTTTTTCATCATTTTTGACCATGGGCTATAGCCCCTACCGTACGGCATACTATAGCACGCCGTTTTTCATCATTTTTGAGGATTTGAAAAAAAAAAAAAAAAAAAAAAAAACATGGGTTATAGCCCATCGTTTTTAGAAATTTTGAAAAAAAATGTTAACCTCGTTTTTCATCATTTTCGACCATGGGCTATAGCCCCTACCGTACGGCATACTATAGCAAGCCGTTTTTCTTCATTTTTGAGGATTTGAAAAAAAAAACAAGAAAAAAAAAACATGGGTTATAGCCCATCGTTTTTTGAAATTTTGAAAAAAAATGTTAACCTCGTTTTTCATCATTTTCACCTTGTTTTTCATCATTTTTGACCATGGGCTATAGCCCCTACCGTACGGCATACTATAGCAAGCCGTTTTTCTTCATTTTTGAGGATTAAAAAAAAAAAAAAAAACATGGGTTATAGCCCATCGTTTTTTGAAATTTTGAAAAAAAATGTTAACCTCGTTTTTCATCATTTTCACCTTGTTTTTCATCATTTTTGACCATGGGCTATAGCCCCTACCGTACGGCATACTATAGCACGCCGTTTTTCATCATTTTTGAGGATTTGAAAGAAAAAAAAAAACATGGGTTATAGCCCATCGTTTTTTGAAATTTTGAAAAAAAATGTTAACCTCGTTTTTCATCATTTTCGACCATGGGCTATAGCCCCTACCGTATGGCATACTATAGCACACCGTTTCTCATCATTTTTGAGGATTTGAAAAAAAAAACAAAAACAAAAAAAACATGGGTTATAGCCCATCGTTTTTTGAAATTTTGAAAAAAAATGTTAACCTCGTTTTTCATCATTTTCGACCATGGGCTATACCCCATACCGTACAGCATATTATAGCAAGCCGTTTTTCATCATTTTTGAGGATTAAAAAAAAACAAAAAAAAACATGGGTTATAGCCCATCGTTTTTAGAAATTTTGAAAGAAATGTTAACCTCGTTTTTCATCATTTTCGACCATGGGCTATAGCCCCTACCGTACGGCATACTATAGCAAGCCGTTTTTCTTCATTTTTGAGGATTTGAAAAAAAAAAAAAAAAGAAAAAACATGGGTTATAGCCCATCGTTTTTTGAAATTTTGAAAAAAAATGTTAACCTCGTTTTTCATCATTTTCACCTTGTTTTTCATCATTTTCGACCATGGGCTATAGCCCCTACCGTACGGCATACTATAGCAAGCCGTTTTTCTTCATTTTTGAGGATTTGAAAAAAACAAAACAAAAAAAAACATGGGTTATAGCCCATCGTTTTTTGAAATTTTGAAAAAAAATGTTAACCTCGTTTTTCATCATTTTCGACCATGGGCTATACCCCATACCGTACAGCATATTATAGCAAGCCGTTTTTCATCATTTTTGAGGATTAAAAAAAAACAAAAAAAAACATGGGTTATAGCCCATCGTTTTTAGAAATTTTGAAAAAAATGTTAACCTCGTTTTTCATCATTTTCGACCATGGGCTATAGCCCCTACCGTACGGCATACTATAGCAAGCCGTTTTTCTTCATTTTTGAGGATTTGAAAAAAAAAAAAAAAAAAAAACATGGGTTATAGCCCATCGTTTTTCATCATTTTCGACCATGGGCTATAGCCCCTACCGTACGGCATACTATAGCAAGCCGTTTTTCTTCATTTTTGAGGATTTGAAAAAAAAAAAAAGAAAAAAAAAACATGCGTTATAGCCCATCGTTTTTTGAAATTTTGAAAAAAAATGTTAACCTCGTTTTTCATCATTTTCACCTTGTTTTTCATCATTTTTTTCATCATTTTGACCATGGGCTATAGCCCCTACCGTACGGCATACTATAGCACGCCGTTTTTCATCATTTTTGAGGATTTGAAAAAAAAAAAAAAAAAAAAAAAAACATGGGTTATAGCCCATCGTTTTTAGAAATTTTGAAAAAAATGTTAACCTCGTTTTTCATCATTTTCGACCATGGGCTATAGCCCCTACCGTATGGCATACTATAGCACACCGTTTCTCATCATTTTTGAGGATTTGAAAAAAAAAAAAAAACTAAAAAAAACATGGGTTATAGCCCATCGTTTTTTGAAATTTTGAAAAAAAATGTTAACCTCGTTTTTCATCATTTTCGACCATGGGCTATACCCCATACCGTACAGCATATTATAGCAAGCCGTTTTTCATCATTTTTGAGGATAAAAAAAAAACAAAAAAAACATGGGTTATAGCCCATCGTTTTTAGAAATTTTGAAAAAAATGTTAACCTCGTTTTTCATCATTTTCGACCATGGGCTATACCCCATACCGTACAGCATATTATAGCAAGCCGTTTTTCATCATTTTTGAGGATTAAAAAAAAACAAAAAAAAACATGGGTTATAGCCCATCGTTTTTAGAAATTTTGAAAAAAATGTTAACCTCGTTTTTCATCATTTTCGACCATGGGCTATAGCCCCTACCGTACGGCATACTATAGCAAGCCGTTTTTCTTCATTTTTGAGGATTTGAAAAAAAAAAAAAAAAAAAAAACATGGGTTATAGCCCATCGTTTTTCATCATTTTCGACCATGGGCTATAGCCCCTACCGTACGGCATACTATAGCAAGCCGTTTTTCTTCATTTTTGAGGATTTGAAAAAAAAAAAAAGAAAAAAAAAACATGGGTTATAGCCCATCGTTTTTTGAAATTTTGAAAAAAAATGTTAACCTCGTTTTTCATCATTTTCACCTTGTTTTTCATCATTTTTTTCATCATTTTGACCATGGGCTATAGCCCCTACCGTACGGCATACTATAGCACGCCGTTTTTCATCATTTTTGAGGATTTGAAAAAAACAAAAAACAAAAAAAAAACATGGGTTATAGCCCATCGTTTTTAGAAATTTTGAAAAAAATGTTAACCTCGTTTTTCATCATTTTCGACCATGGGCTATAGCCCCTACCGTATGGCATACTATAGCACACCGTTTCTCATCATTTTTGAGGATTTGAAAAAAAAAAAAAAACTAAAAAAAACATGGGTTATAGCCCATCGTTTTTTGAAATTTTGAAAAAAAATGTTAACCTCGTTTTTCATCATTTTCGACCATGGGCTATACCCCATACCGTACAGCATATTATAGCAAGCCGTTTTTCATCATTTTTGAGGATTAAAAAAAAACAAAAAAAACATGGGTTATAGCCCATCGTTTTTAGAAATTTTGAAAAAAATGTTAACCTCGTTTTTCATCATTTTCGACCATGGGCTATAGCCCCTACCGTACGGCATACTATAGAAAGCCGTTTTTCTTCATTTTTGAGGATTTGAAAAAAAAAAGAAAAAAAAAAAACATGGGTTATAGCCCATCGTTTTTCATCATTTTCGACCATGGGCTATAGCCCCTACCGTACGGCATACTATAGCAAGCCGTTTTTCTTCATTTTTGAGGATTTGAAAAAAAAAAAAAAAAAAAAAAAACATGGGTTATAGCCCATCGTTTTTTGAAATTTTGAAAAAAAATGTTAACCTCGTTTTTCATCATTTTCACCTTGTTTTTCATCATTTTTGACCATGGGCTATAGCCCCTACCGTACGGCATACTATAGCACGCCGTTTTTCATCATTTTTGAGGATTTGAAAAAAAAAAAAAAAAAAAAAAAACATGGGTTATAGCCCATCGTTTTTAGAAATTTTGAAAAAAATGTTAACCTCGTTTTTCATCATTTTCGACCATGGGCTATAGCCCCTACCGTATGGCATACTATAGCACACCGTTTCTCATCATTTTTGAGGATTTGAAAAAAAAAAAAAAACTAAAAAAAACATGGGTTATAGCCCATCGTTTTTTGAAATTTTGAAAAAAAATGTTAACCTCGTTTTTCATCATTTTCGACCATGGGCTATACCCCATACCGTACAGCATATTATAGCAAGCCGTTTTTCATCATTTTTGAGGATAAAAAAAAAACAAAAAAAACATGGGTTATAGCCCATCGTTTTTAGAAATTTTGAAAAAAATGTTAACCTCGTTTTTCATCATTTTCGACCATGGGCTATACCCCATACCGTACAGCATATTATAGCAAGCCGTTTTTCATCATTTTTGAGGATTAAAAAAAAACAAAAAAAAACATGGGTTATAGCCCATCGTTTTTAGAAATTTTGAAAAAAATGTTAACCTCGTTTTTCATCATTTTCGACCATGGGCTATAGCCCCTACCGTACGGCATACTATAGCAAGCCGTTTTTCTTCATTTTTGAGGATTTGAAAAAAAAAAAAAAAAAAAAAACATGGGTTATAGCCCATCGTTTTTCATCATTTTCGACCATGGGCTATAGCCCCTACCGTACGGCATACTATAGCAAGCCGTTTTTCTTCATTTTTGAGGATTTGAAAAAAAAAAAAAGAAAAAAAAAACATGGGTTATAGCCCATCGTTTTTTGAAATTTTGAAAAAAAATGTTAACCTCGTTTTTCATCATTTTCACCTTGTTTTTCATCATTTTTTTCATCATTTTGACCATGGGCTATAGCCCCTACCGTACGGCATACTATAGCACGCCGTTTTTCATCATTTTTGAGGATTTGAAAAAAACAAAAAACAAAAAAAAAACATGGGTTATAGCCCATCGTTTTTAGAAATTTTGAAAAAAATGTTAACCTCGTTTTTCATCATTTTCGACCATGGGCTATAGCCCCTACCGTATGGCATACTATAGCACACCGTTTCTCATCATTTTTGAGGATTTGAAAAAAAAAAAAAAACTAAAAAAAACATGGGTTATAGCCCATCGTTTTTTGAAATTTTGAAAAAAAATGTTAACCTCGTTTTTCATCATTTTCGACCATGGGCTATACCCCATACCGTACAGCATATTATAGCAAGCCGTTTTTCATCATTTTTGAGGATTAAAAAAAAACAAAAAAAACATGGGTTATAGCCCATCGTTTTTAGAAATTTTGAAAAAAATGTTAACCTCGTTTTTCATCATTTTCGACCATGGGCTATAGCCCCTACCGTACGGCATACTATAGAAAGCCGTTTTTCTTCATTTTTGAGGATTTGAAAAAAAAAAGAAAAAAAAAAAACATGGGTTATAGCCCATCGTTTTTCATCATTTTCGACCATGGGCTATAGCCCCTACCGTACGGCATACTATAGCAAGCCGTTTTTCTTCATTTTTGAGGATTTGAAAAAAAAAAAAAAAAAAAAAAAACATGGGTTATAGCCCATCGTTTTTTGAAATTTTGAAAAAAAATGTTAACCTCGTTTTTCATCATTTTCACCTTGTTTTTCATCATTTTTGACCATGGGCTATAGCCCCTACCGTACGGCATACTATAGCACGCCGTTTTTCATCATTTTTGAGGATTTGAAAAAAAAAAAAAAAACAAAAAAACATGGGTTATAGCCCATCGTTTTTAGAAATTTTGAAAAAAATGTTAACCTCGTTTTTCATCATTTTCGACCATGGGCTATAGCCCCTACCGTACGGCATACTATAGCAAGCCGTTTTTCTTCATTTTTGAGGATTTGAAAAAAAAAAAAAAAAAAAAACATGGGTTATAGCCCATCGTTTTTTGAAATTTTGAAAAAAAATGTTAACCTCGTTTTTCATCATTTTCGACCATGGGCTATACCCCATACCGTACAGCATATTATAGCAAGCCGTTTTTCTTCATTTTTGAGGATTTGAAAAAAAAAAAAAAAAAAAAAAACATGTGTTATAGCCCATCGTTTTTTGAAATTTTGAAAAAAAATGTTAACCTCGTTTTTCATCATTTTCGACCATGGGCTATACCCCATACCGTACAGCATATTATAGCAAGCCGTTTTTCATCATTTTTGAGGATTAAAAAAAAACAAAAAAAAACATGGGTTATAGCCCATCGTTTTTAGAAATTTTGAAAAAAATGTTAACCTCGTTTTTCATCATTTTCGACCATGGGCTATAGCCCCTACCGTACGGCATACTATAGCAAGCCGTTTTTCTTCATTTTTGAGGATTTGAAAAAAAAAAAAAAAAAAAAAAACATGGGTTATAGCCCATCGTTTTTTGAAATTTTGAAAAAAAATGTTAACCTTGTTTTTCATCATTTTTTTCATCATTTTGACCATGGGCTATAGCCCCTACCGTACGGCATACTATAGCACGCCGTTTTTCATCATTTTTGAGGATTTGAAAAAAAAAAAAAAAAAAAAAAAACATGGGTTATAGCCCATCGTTTTTAGAAATTTTGAAAAAAATGTTAACCTCGTTTTTCATCATTTTCGACCATGGGCTATAGCCCCTACCGTATGGCATACTATAGCACACCGTTTCTCATCATTTTTGAGGATTTGAAAAAAAAAAAAAAACTAAAAAAAACATGGGTTATAGCCCATCGTTTTTTGAAATTTTGAAAAAAAATGTTAACCTCGTTTTTCATCATTTTCGACCATGGGCTATACCCCATACCGTACAGCATATTATAGCAAGCCGTTTTTCATCATTTTTGAGGATTAAAAAAAAACAAAAAAAAACATGGGTTATAGCCCATCGTTTTTAGAAATTTTGAAAAAAATGTTAACCTCGTTTTTCATCATTTTCGACCATGGGCTATAGCCCCTACCGTACGGCATACTATAGCAAGCCGTTTTTCTTCATTTTTGAGGATTTGAAAAAAAAAAAAAAAAAAAAAACATGGGTTATAGCCCATCGTTTTTCATCATTTTCGACCATGGGCTATAGCCCCTACCGTACGGCATACTATAGCAAGCCGTTTTTCTTCATTTTTGAGGATTTGAAAAAAAAAAAAAAAAAAAAAACATGGGTTATAGCCCATCGTTTTTTGAAATTTTGAAAAAAAAATGTTAACCTTGTTTTTCATCATTTTCACCTTGTTTTTCATCATTTTTTTCATCATTTTGACCATGGGCTATAGCCCCTACCGTACGGCATACTATAGCACGCCGTTTTTCATCATTTTTGAGGATTTAAAAAAAAAAAAAAAAAAAAAAAAAACATGGGTTATAGCCCATCGTTTTTAGAAAATTTGAAAAAAATGTTAACCTCGTTTTTCATCATTTTCGACCATGGGCTATAGCCCCTACCGTATGGCATACTATAGCACACCGTTTCTCATCATTTTTGAGGATTTGAAAAAAATAAAAAAAATAAAAAAAACATGGGTTATAGCCCATCGTTTTTTGAAATTTTGAAAAAAAATGTTAACCTCGTTTTTCATCATTTTCGACCATGGGCTATACCCCATACCGTACAGCATATTATAGCAAGCCGTTTTTCATCATTTTTGAGGATTAAAAAAAAACAAAAAAAAACATGGGTTATAGCCCATCGTTTTTAGAAATTTTGAAAAAAATGTTAACCTCGTTTTTCATCATTTTCGACCATGGGCTATAGCCCCTACCGTACGGCATACTATAGAAAGCCGTTTTTCTTCATTTTTGAGGATTTGAAAAAAAAAAAAAAAAAAAAAAACATGGGTTATAGCCCATCGTTTTTCATCATTTTCGACCATGGGCTATAGCCCCTACCGTACGGCATACTATAGCAAGCCGTTTTTCTTCATTTTTGAGGATTTGAAAAAAAAAAAAAAAAAAAAAAACATGGGTTATAGCCCATCGTTTTTTGAAATTTTGAAAAAAATGTTAACCTTGTTTTTCATCATTTTCACCTTGTTTTTCATCATTTTTGACCATGGGCTATAGCCCCTACCGTACGGCATACTATAGCACGCCGTTTTTCATCATTTTTGAGGATTTGAAAAAAAAAAAAAAAAAAAAAAAACATGGGTTATAGCCCATCGTTTTTTGAAATTTTGAAAAAAAAATGTTAACCTCGTTTTTCATCATTTTCGACCATGGGCTATAGCCCCTACCGTATGGCATACTATAGCACACCGTTTCTCATCATCTTTGAGGATTTGAAAAAAAAAAAAAAACTAAAAAAAACATGGGTTATAGCCCATCGTTTTTTGAAATTTTGAAAAAAAATGTTAACCTCGTTTTTCATCATTTTCGACCATGGGCTATACCCCATACCGTACAGCATATTATAGCAAGCCGTTTTTCATCATTTTTGAGGATTAAAAAAAAACAAAAAAAAACATGGGTTATAGCCCATCGTTTTTTGAAATTTAAAAAAAAAATGTTAACCTCGTTTTTCATCATTTTCGACCATGGGCTATAGCCCCTACCGTATGGCATACTATAGCACGCCGTTTCTCATCATTTTTGAGGATTTGAAAAAAATGAAAAAAAAAAAAAAAACATGGGTTATAGCCCATCGTTTTTTGAAAATTTTTGATATATTTTTTTAACCTTGTTTTTCATAATTTTTGACCATGGGCTATAGCCCCTACCGTACGGCATACTATAGCACGCCATTTTTCATCATTTTTGAGGATTTGAAAAAAATGAAAAAAAGAAAAAAAAACATGGGTTATAGCCCATCGTTTTTTGACATTTTGAAACAAAATGTTAACCTCGTTTTTCTTCATTTTCGACCATGGGCTATAGCCCCTACCGTACGGCATACTATAGCAAGCCGTTTTTCATCATTTTTGAGGATTTGAAAAAAAAAAAAAAAAAAAAAACATGGGTTATAGCCCATCGTTTTTTGAAATTTTGAAAAAAAATGTTAACCTCGTTTTTCATCATTTTCGACCATGGGCTATAGCCCCTACCGTATGGCATACTATAGCACACCGTTTCTCATCATTTTTGAGGATTAAAAAAAAAAAAAAAAAAAAAAAAACATGGGTTATAGCCCATCCTTTTTTTAAATTTTGAAAAAAAATGTTAACCTCGTTTTTCATCATTTTCGACCATGGGCTATAGCCCCTACCGTACGGCATACTATAGCAAGCCGTTTTTCATCATTTTTGAGGATTTGAAAAAAAAAACAAAAAAAAAAACATGGGTTATAGCCCATCGTTTTTTGAAATTTTGAAAAAAAATGTTAACCTCGTTTTTCATCATTTTCGACCATGGGCTATAGCCCCTACCGTATGGAATACTATAGCACACCGTTTCTCATCATTTTTGAGGATTTGAAAAAAAAAAAAAAACTAAAAAAACATGGGTTATAGCCCATCGTTTTTTGAAATTTTGATATATTTATTTAACCTTGTTTTTCATCATTTTTGACCATGGGCTATAGCCCCTACCGTACGGCATACTATAGCACGCCGTTTTTCATCATTTTTGAGGATTTGAAAAAATAAAATAAAATAAATAAAACATGGGTTATAGCCCATCGTTTTTAGAAATTTTGAAAAAAAATGTTAACCTCGTTTTTCATCATTTTCGACCATGGGCTATAGCCCCTACCGTACGGCATACTATAGCAAGCCGTTTTTCATCATTTTTGAGGATTTGAAAAAAAAAAAAAAAAAAAAAACATGGGTTATAGCCCATCCTTTTTTTAAATTTTGAAAAAAAATGTTAACCTCGTTTTTCATCATTTTCGACCATGGGCTATAGCCCCTACCGTACAGCATACTATAGCACGCCGTTTTTCATCATTTTTGAGGATTAAAAAAAAAAAAAAAAAAAAAAAAAACATGGGTTATAGCCCATCCTTTTTTTAAATTTTGAAAAAAAATGTTAACCTCGTTTTTCATCATTTTCGACCATGGGCTATAGCCCCTACCGTATGGCATACTATAGCACACCGTTTCTCATCATTTTTGAGGATTTGAAAAAAAAAAAAAAAAAAAAAAAAAACATGGGTTATAGCCCATCGTTTTTAGAAATTTTGAAAAAAAATGTTAACCTCGTTTTTCATCATTTTCGACCATGGGCTATAGCCCCTACCGTACGGCATACTATAGCAAGCAGTTTTTCATCATTTTTGAGGATTTGAAAAAAAAACAAAAAAAAAAACATGGGTTATAGCCCATCGTTTTTTGAAATTTTGAAAAAAAATGTTAACCTCGTTTTTCATCATTTTCGACCATGGGCTATAGCCCCTACCGTATGGCATACTATAGCACACCGTTTCTCATCATTTTTGAGGATTAAAAAAAAAAAAAAAAAAAAAAAACATGGGTTATAGCCCATCTTTTTTTTTAATTTTGAAAAAAAATGTTAACCTCGTTTTTCATCATTTTCGACCATGGGCTATAGCCCATACCGTACGGCATATTATAGCAAGCCGTTTTTCATCATTTTTGAGGATTAAAAAAAACAAAACAAAAAAAAACATGGGTTATAGCCCATCGTTTTTAGAAATTTTGAAAAAAAATGTTAACCTCGTTTTTCATCATTTTCGACCATGGGCTATAGCCCCTACCGTATGGCATACTATAGCAAGCCGTTTTTCATCATTTTTGAGGATTTGAAAAAAACAAACAAAAAAAAAACATGGGTTATAGCCCATCGTTTTTTGAAATTTTGAAAAAAAATGTTAACCTCGTTTTTCATCATTTTCGACCATGGGCTATAGCCCCTACCGTATGGCATACTATAGCACACCGTTTCTCATCATTTTTGAGGATTTAAAAAAAACAAAAAAAAAACAAAAAAACATGGGTTATAGCCCATCGTTTTTTGAAATTTTGATATATTTTTTTAACCTTGTTTTTCATCATTTTTGACCATGGGCTATAGCCCCTACCGTACGGCATACTATAGCAAGCCGTTTTTCTTCATTTTAAGGATTTGAAAAAAAAAAAAAAAAAAAAAACATGGGTTATAGCCCATCGTTTTTTGAAATTTTGAAAAAAAATGTTAACCTCGTTTTTCATCATTTTCGACCATGGGCTATAGCCCCTACCGTATGGCATACTATAGCACACCGTTTCTCATCATTTTTGAGGATTTGAAAAAAAAAAAAAAAACTAAAAAAAACATGGGTTATAGCCCATCGTTTTTTGAAATTTTGAAAAAAAATGTTAACCTCGTTTTTCATCATTTTCGACCATGGGCTATACCCCATACCGTACAGCATATTATAGCAAGCCGTTTTTCATCATTTTTGAGGATTAAAAAAAAAAAAAAAAAAACATGGGTTATAGCCCATCGTTTTTTGAAATTTTGAAAAAAAATGTTAACCTCGTTTTTCATCATTTTCGACCATGGGCTATAGCCCCTACCGTATGGCATACTATAGCACACCGTTTCTCATCATTTTTGAGGATTTGAAAAAAAAAAGAAAAACTAAAAAAAACATGGGTTATAGCCCATCGTTTTTTGAAATTTTGAAAAAAAATGTTAACCTCGTTTTTCATCATTTTCGACCATGGGCTATACCCCATACCGTACAGCATATTATAGCAAGCCGTTTTTCATCATTTTTGAGGATTAAAAAAAAACAAAAAAAAACATGGGTTATAGCCCATCGTTTTTTGAAATTTTGAAAAAAAATGTTAACCTCGTTTTTCATCATTTTCGACCATGGGCTATAGCCCCTACCGTATGGCATACTATAGCACGCCGTTTCTCATCATTTTTGAGGATTTGAAAAAAATGAAAAAAAAAAAAAAAACATGGGTTATAGCCCATCGTTCTTTGAAATTTTTTGATATATTTTTTTAACCTTGTTTTTCATAATTTTTGACCATGGGCTATAGCCCCTACCGTACGGCATACTATAGCACGCCGTTTTTCATCATTTTTGAGGATTTGAAAAAAAAGAAAAAAAGAAAAAAAAACATGGGTTATAGCCCATCGTTTTTTGAAATTTTGAAACAAAATGTTAAGCTCGTTTTTCATCATTTTCGACCATGGGCTATAGCCCCTACCGTACGGCATACTATAGCAAGCCGTTTTTCATCATTTTTGAGGATTAAAAAAAAAAAGAAAAAAAAAAAAACATGGGTTATAGCCCATCGTTTTTTGAAATTTTGAAAAAATATGTTAACCTCGTTTTTCATCATTTTCGACCATGGGCTATACCCCATACCGTACAGCATATTATAGCAAGCCGTTTTTCATCATTTTTGAGGATTAAAAAAAAAAAAAAAAAAACATGGGTTATAGCCCATCGTTTTTTGAAATTTTGAAAAAAAATGTTAACCTCGTTTTTCATCATTTTCGACCATGGGCTATAGCCCCTACCGTATGGCATACTATAGCACACCGTTTCTCATCATTTTTGAGGATTTGAAAAAAAAAAGAAAAACTAAAAAAAACATGGGTTATAGCCCATCGTTTTTTGAAATTTTGAAAAAAAATGTTAACCTCGTTTTTCATCATTTTCGACCATGGGCTATACCCCATACCGTACAGCATATTATAGCAAGCCGTTTTTCATCATTTTTGAGGATTAAAAAAAAACAAAAAAAAACATGGGTTATAGCCCATCGTTTTTTGAAATTTTGAAAAAAAATGTTAACCTCGTTTTTCATCATTTTCGACCATGGGCTATAGCCCCTACCGTATGGCATACTATAGCACGCCGTTTCTCATCATTTTTGAGGATTTGAAAAAAATGAAAAAAAAAAAAAAAACATGGGTTATAGCCCATCGTTCTTTGAAATTTTTTGATATATTTTTTTAACCTTGTTTTTCATAATTTTTGACCATGGGCTATAGCCCCTACCGTACGGCATACTATAGCACGCCGTTTTTCATCATTTTTGAGGATTTGAAAAAAAAGAAAAAAAGAAAAAAAAACATGGGTTATAGCCCATCGTTTTTTGAAATTTTGAAACAAAATGTTAAGCTCGTTTTTCATCATTTTCGACCATGGGCTATAGCCCCTACCGTACGGCATACTATAGCAAGCCGTTTTTCATCATTTTTGAGGATTAAAAAAAAAAAGAAAAAAAAAAAAACATGGGTTATAGCCCATCGTTTTTTGAAATTTTGAAAAAATATGTTAACCTCGTTTTTCATCATTTTCGACCATGGGCTATACCCCATACCGTACAGCATATTATAGCAAGCCGTTTTTCATCATTTTTGAGGATTAAAAAAAAAAAAAAAAAAACATGGGTTATAGCCCATCGTTTTTTGAAATTTTGAAAAAAAATGTTAACCTCGTTTTTCATCATTTTCGACCATGGGCTATAGCCCCTACCGTATGGCATACTATAGCACACCGTTTCTCATCATTTTTGAGGATTTGAAAAAAAAAAGAAAAACTAAAAAAAACATGGGTTATAGCCCATCGTTTTTTGAAATTTTGAAAAAAAATGTTAACCTCGTTTTTCATCATTTTCGACCATGGGCTATACCCCATACCGTACAGCATATTATAGCAAGCCGTTTTTCATCATTTTTGAGGATTAAAAAAAAACAAAAAAAAACATGGGTTATAGCCCATCGTTTTTTGAAATTTTGAAAAAAAATGTTAACCTCGTTTTTCATCATTTTCGACCATGGGCTATAGCCCCTACCGTATGGCATACTATAGCACGCCGTTTCTCATCATTTTTGAGGATTTGAAAAAAATGAAAAAAAAAAAAAAAACATGGGTTATAGCCCATCGTTCTTTGAAATTTTTGGATATATTTTTTTAACCTTGTTTTTCATAATTTTTGACCATGGGCTATAGCCCCTACCGTACGGCATACTATAGCACGCCGTTTTTCATCATTTTTGAGGATTTGAAAAAAAAGAAAAAAAGAAAAAAAAACATGGGTTATAGCCCATCGTTTTTTGAAATTTTGAAACAAAATGTTAAGCTCGTTTTTCATCATTTTCGACCATGGGCTATAGCCCCTACCGTACGGCATACTATAGCAAGCCGTTTTTCATCATTTTTGAGGATTAAAAAAAAAAAGAAAAAAAAAAAAACATGGGTTATAGCCCATCGTTTTTTGAAATTTTGAAAAAATATGTTAACCTCGTTTTTCATCATTTTCGACCATGGGCTATAGCCCCTACCGTATGGCATACTATAGCACGCCGTTTTTCATCATTTTTGAGGATTTGAAAAAAATGAAAAAAAAACAAAAAAAACATGGGTTATAGCCCATCGTTTTTTGAAATTTTGATATTTTTTTTTAACCTTGTTTTTCATCATTTTCGACCATGGGCTATAGCCCCTACCGTACGGCATACTATAGCAAGCCGTTTTTCATCATTTTTGAGGATTTGAAAAAAAAAAAAAAAAAAAAACATGGGTTATAGCCCATCGTTTTTTGAAATTTTGAAAAAAAATGTTAACCTCGTTTTTCATCATTTTCGACCATGGGCTATAGCCCCTACCGTATGGCATACTATAGCACACCGTTTCTCATCATTTTTGAGGATTTGAAAAAAAAAAACAAAAAAAAACATGGGTTATAGCCCATCGTTTTTTGAAATTTTGAAAAAAAATGTTAACCTCGTTTTTCATCATTTTCGACCATGGGCTATACCCCATACCGTACAGCATATTATAGCAAGCCGTTTTTCATCATTTTTGAGGATTAAAAAAAAACAAAAAAAAACATGGGTTATAGCCCATCGTTTTTTGAAATTTTGAAAAAAAATGTTAACCTCGTTTTTCATCATTTTCGACCATGGGCTATAGCCCCTACCGTATGGCATACTATAGCACGCCGTTTCTCATCATTTTTGAGGATTTGAAAAAAATGAAAAAAACAAAAAAAACATGGGTTATAGCCCATCGTTTTTTGAAATTTTTTGATATATTTTTTTAACCTTGTTTTTCATAATTTTTGACCATGGGCTATAGCCCCTACCGTACGGCATACTATAGCACGCCGTTTTTCATCATTTTTGAGGATTTGAAAAAAATGAAAAAAAGAAAAAAAAACATGGGTTATAGCCCATCGTTTTTTGAAATTTTGAAACAAAATGTTAAGCTCGTTTTTCATCATTTTCGACCATGGGCTATAGCCCCTACCGTACGGCATACTATAGCAAGCCGTTTTTCATCATTTTTGAGGATTAAAAAAAAAAAAAAAAAAAAAAAAACATGGGTTATAGCCCATCGTTTTTTGAAATTTTGAAAAAATATGTTAACCTCGTTTTTCATCATTTTCGACCATGGGCTATAGCCCCTACCGTATGGCATACTATAGCACGCCGTTTTTCATCATTTTTGAGGATTTGAAAAAAATGAAAAAAAAACAAAAAAAACATGGGTTATAGCCCATCCTTTTTTTAAATTTTGAAAAAAAATGTTAACCTCGTTTTTCATCATTTTCGACCATGGGCTATAGCCCCTACCGTACGGCATACTATAGCAAGCCGTTTTTCATCATTTTTGAGGATTTGAAAAAAAAAAACAAAAAAAAAACATGGGTTATAGCCCATCGTTTTTTGAAATTTTGAAAAAAAAAATTAACCTCGTTTTTCATCATTTTCGACCATGGGCTATAGCCCCTACC
Source organism: Protomyctophum parallelum (assembly GCF_964188405.1). Lineage (NCBI taxonomy): Eukaryota > Metazoa > Chordata > Actinopteri > Myctophiformes > Myctophidae > Protomyctophum > Protomyctophum parallelum. The sequence goes on along the minus strand of NC_139707.1, from coordinate 25,830,904 downwards.
GTATGGCATACTATAGCACACCGTTTCTCATCATTTTTAAGGATTTGAAAAAAAAAAAAAAAAAAAAAAAAACATGGGTTATAGCCCATCGTTTTTTGAAATTTTGATATATTTTTTTAACCTTGTTTTTCATCATTTTCGACCATGGGCTATAGCCCCTACCGTATGGCATACTATAGCACACCGTTTCTCATCATTTTTGAGGATTAAAAAAAAAAAAAAAAAAAAAAAAAAAACATGGGTTATAGCCCATCGTTTTTTTAAATTTTGATATATTTTTTTAACCTTGTTTTTCATCATTTTTGACCATGGGCTATAGCCCCTACCGTACGGCATACTATAGCAAGCCGTTTTTCTTCATTTTTGAGGATTAAAAAAAAAAAAAAAAAAAAAAAACATGGGTTATAGCCCATCGTTTTTTGAAATTTTGAAAAAAAATGTTAACCTCGTTTTTCATCATTTTCGACCATGGGCTATAGCCCCTACCGTATGGCATACTATAGCACGCCGTTTTTCATCATTTTTGAGGATTTGAAAAAAATGAAAAAAAGAAAAAAAAACATGGGTTATAGCCCATCGTTTTTTGAAATTTTGAAACAAAATGTTAAGCTCGTTTTTCATCATTTTCGACCATGGGCTATAGCCCCTACCGTACGGCATACTATAGCAAGCCGTTTTTCATCATTTTTGAGGATTAAAAAAAAAAAAAAAAAAAAAAAACATGGGTTATAGCCCATCGTTTTTTGAAATTTTGAAAAAATATGTTAACCTCGTTTTTCATCATTTTCGACCATGGGCTATAGCCTCTACCGTATGGCATACTATAGCACGCCGTTTTTCATCATTTTTGAGGATTTGAAAAAAATGAAAAAAAAACAAAAAAAACATGGGTTATAGCCCATCCTTTTTTTAAATTTTGAAAAAAAATGTTAACCTCGTTTTTCATCATTTTCGACCATGGGCTATAGCCCCTACCGTACGGCATACTATAGCAAGCCGTTTTTCATCATTTTTGAGGATTTGAAAAAAAAAAACAAAAAAAAACATGGGTTATAGCCCATCGTTTTTTGAAATTTTGGAAAAAAAATTAACCTCGTTTTTCATCATTTTCGACCATGGGCTATAGCCCCTACCGTATGGCATACTATAGCACACCGTTTCTCATCATTTTTGAGGATTTGAAAAAAAAAAAAAAAAAAAAAAAAACATGGGTTATAGCCCATCGTTTTTTGAAATTTTGATATATTTTTTTAACCTTGTTTTTCATCATTTTCGACCATGGGCTATAGCCCCTACCGTATGGCATACTATAGCACACCGTTTCTCATCATTTTTGAGGATTAAAAAAAAAAAAAAAAAAAAAAAAAAAAAACATGGGTTATAGCCCATCGTTTTTTTAAATTTTGATATATTTTTTTAACCTTGTTTTTCATCATTTTTGACCATGGGCTATAGCCCCTACCGTACGGCATACTATAGCAAGCCGTTTTTCTTCATTTTTGAGGATTAAAAAAAAAAAAACAAAAAAAAAACATGGGTTATAGCCCATCGTTTTTTGAAATTTTGAAAAAAAATGTTAACCTCGTTTTTCATCATTTTCGACCATGGGCTATAGCCCCTACCGTATGGCATACTATAGCACACCGTTTCTCATCATTTTTGAGGATTTGAAAAAAAAAAAAAAAACTAAAAAAAACATGGGTTATAGCCCATCGTTTTTTGAAATTTTGAAAAAAAATGTTAACCTCGTTTTTCATCATTTTCGACCATGGGCTATACCCCATACCGTACAGCATATTATAGCAAGCCGTTTTTCATCATTTTTGAGGATTAAAAAAAAACAAAAAAAAACATGGGTTATAGCCCATCGTTTTTTGAAATTTTGAAAAAAAATGTTAACCTCGTTTTTCATCATTTTCGACCATGGGCTATAGCCCCTACCGTATGGCATACTATAGCACGCTGTTTCTCATCATTTTTGAGGATTTGAAAAAAATGAAAAAAAAAAAAAAAACATGGGTTATAGCCCATAGTTTTTTTAAATTTTTTGATATATTTTTTTAACCTTGTATTTCATAATTTTTGACCATGGGCTATAGCCCCTACCGTACGGCATACTATAGCACGCCGTTTTTCATCATTTTTGAGGATTTGAAAAAAATGAAAAAAAGAAAAAAAAACATGGGTTATAGCCCATCGTTTTTTGAAATTTTGAAAAAATATGTTAACCTCGTTTTTCATCATTTTCGACCATGGGCTATAGCCCCTACCGTACGGCATACTATAGCAAGCCGTTTTTCATCATTTTTGAGGATTAAAAAAAAAGAAAAAAAAAAAAAAACATGGGTTATAGCCCATCGTTTTTTGAAATTTTGAAAAAATATGTTAACCTCGTTTTTCATCATTTTCGACCATGGGCTATAGCCCCTACCATATGGCATACTATAGCACGCCGTTTTTCATCATTTTTGAGGATTTGAAAAAAATGAAAAAAAAACAAAAAAAACATGGGTTATAGCCCATCCTTTTTTTAAATTTTGAAAAAAAAATTTAACCTCGTTTTTCATCATTTTCGACCATGGGCTATAGCCCCTACCGTACGGCATACTATAGCAAGCCGTTTTTCATCATTTTTGAGGATTTGAAAAAAAAAAAAAAAAAAAAACATGGGTTATAGCCCATCGTTTTTTGAAATTTTGAAAAAAACAATTAACCTCGTTTTTCATCATTTTCGACCATGGGCTATAGCCCCTACCGTATGGCATACTATAGCACACCGTTTCTCATCATTTTTGAGGATTTGAAAAAAAAAAAAAAAACTAAAAAAACATGGGTTATAGCCCATCGTTTTTTGAAATTTTGATATATTTTTTTAACCTTGTTTTTCATCATTTTCGACCATGGGCTATAGCCCCTACCGTATGGCATACTATAGCACACCGTTTCTCATCATTTTTGAGGATAAAAAATAAATAAAAAAACTAAAAAAACATGGGTTATAGCCCATCGTTTTTTTAAATTTTGATATATTTTTTTAACCTTGTTTTTCATCATTTGTGACCATGGGCTATAGCCCCTACCGTACGTCATACTATAGCACGCCGTTTTTCATCATTTTTGAGGATTTGAAAAAAATGAAAAAAAAACAAAAAAAACATGGGTTATAGCCCATCCTTTTTTTAAATTTTGAAAAAAAATGTTAACCTCGTTTTTCATCATTTTCGACCATGGGCTATAGCCCCTACCGTATGGAATACTATAGCACACCGTTTCTCATCATTTTTGAGGATTTGAAAAAAAAAAAAAAACTAAAAAAACATGGGTTATAGCCCATCGTTTTTTGAAATTTTGATATATTTTTTTAACCTTGTTTTTCATCATTTTTGACCATGGGCTATAGCCCCTACCGTACGGCATACTATAGCAAGCCGTTTTTCATCATTTTTGAGGATTTGAAAAAAAAAAAAAAAAAAAAAAACATGGGTTATAACCCATCCTTTTTTTAAATTTTGAAAAAAAATGTTAACCTCGTTTTTCATCATTTTCGACCATGGGCTATAGCCCCTACCGTACGGCATACTATAGCAAGCCGTTTTTCATCATTTTTGAGGATTAAAAAAAAACAAAAAAAAAAAAAAAACATGGGTTATAGCCCATCCTTTTTATAAATTTGGAAAAAAAATGTTAACCTCGTTTTTCATCATTTTCGACCATGGGCTATAGCCCCTACCGTACGGCATACTATAGCAAGCCGTTTTTCAACATTTTTGAGGATTTGAAAAAAAAAACAAAAAAAAAACATGGGTTATAGCCCATCGTTTTTTGAAATTTTGAAAAAAAAAGTTAACCTCGTTTTTCATCATTTTCGACCATGGGCTATAGCCCCTACCGTATGGAATACTATAGCACACCGTTTCTCATCATTTTTGAGGATTTGAAAAAAAAAAAAAACTAAAAAAACATGGGTTATAGCCCATCGTTTTTTGAAATTTTGATATATTTTTTTAACCTTGTTTTTCATCATTTTTGACCATGGGCTATAGCCCCTACCGTACGGCATACTATAGCACGCCGTTTTTCATCATTTTTGAGGATAAAAAAAAAAAAAAAAAAAAAAAAAAAACATGGGTTATAGCCCATCCTTTTTTTAAATTTTGAAAAAAAATGTTAACCTCGTTTTTCATCATTTTCGACCATGGGCTATAGCCCCTACCGTACGGCATACTATAGCAAGCCGTTTTTCATCATTTTTGAGGATTTGAAAAAAAAACAAAAAAAAAAACATGGGTTATAGCCCATCGTTTTTTGAAATTTTGAAAAAAAATGTTAACCTCGTTTTTCATCATTTTCGACCATGGGCTATAGCCCCTACCGTATGGAATACTATAGCACACCGTTTCTCATCATTTTTGAGGATTTGAAAAAAAAAAAAAACTAAAAAAACATGGGTTATAGCCCATCGTTTTTTGAAATTTTGATATATTTTTTTAACCTTGTTTTTCATCATTTTTGACCATGGGCTATAGCCCCTACCGTACGGCATACTATAGCACGCCGTTTTTCATCATTTTTGAGGATTTGAAAAAAAAAAAAAAAAAAAAAAAACATGGGTTATAGCCCATCCTTTTTTTAAATTTTGAAAAAAAATGTTAACCTCGTTTTTCATCATTTTCGACCATGGGCTATAGCCCCTACCGTACGGCATACTATAGCAAGCCGTTTTTCATCATTTTTGAGGATTTGAAAAAAAAAAAACAAAAAAAACATGGGTTATAGCCCATCGTTTTTTGAAATTTTGAAAAAAAATGTTAACCTCGTTTTTCATCATTTTCGACCATGGGCTATAGCCCCTACCGTATGGAATACTATAGCACACCGTTTCTCATCATTTTTGAGGATTTGAAAAAAAAAAAAAAACTAAAAAAACATGGGTTATAGCCCATCGTTTTTTGAAATTTTGATATATTTTTTTAACCTTGTTTTTCATCATTTTCGACCATGGGCTATAGCCCCTACCGTATGGCATACTATAGCACACCGTTTCTCATCATTTTTGAGGATTTGAAAAAAAAAAAAAAACTAAAAAAACATGGGTTATAGCCCATCGTTTTTTGAAATTTTGATATATTTATTTAACCTTGTTTTTCATCATTTTTGACCATGGGCTATAGCCCCTACCGTACGGCATACTATAGCACGCCGTTTTTCATCATTTTTGAGGATTTGAAAAAAAAAAAAAAAAAAAAAAAAACATGGGTTATAGCCCATCGTTTTCAGAAATTTAGAAAAAAAATGTTAACCTCGTTTTTCATCATTTTCGACCATGGGCTATAGCCCCTACCGTACGGCATACTATAGCAAGCCGTTTTTCATCATTTTTGAGGATTTGAAAAAAAAAACAAAAAAAAAAACATGGGTTATAGCCCATCCTTTTTTTTTAATTTTGAAAAAAAATGTTAACCTCGTTTTTCATCATTTTCGACCATGGGCTATAGCCCCTACCGTACGGCATACTATAGCAAGCCGTTTTTCATCATTTTTGAGGATTTGAAAAAAAAAAAAAAAAAAAAAACATGGGTTATATAGCCCATCGTTTTTTGAAATTTTGAAAAAAAATGTTAACCTCGTTTTTCATCATTTTCGACCATGGGCTATAGCCCCAACCGTATGGCATACTATAGCACGCAGTTTTTCATCATTTTTGAGGATTAAAAAAAAAAAAAAAAAAACATGGGTTATAGCCCATCGTTTTTTGAAATTTTGAAAAAATAATAATTAACCTTGTTTTTCATCATTTTCGACCATGGGCTATAGCCCATACCGTACAGCATATTATAGCAAGCCGTTTTTCATCATTTTTGAGGATTAAAAAAAAAAAAAAAAAAAAAAAAACATGGGTTATAGCCCATCGTTTTTTGAAATTTTGAAAAAAAAATGTTAACCTCGTTTTTCATCATTTTCGACCATGGGCTATAGCCCATACCGTACAGCATATTATAGCAAGCCGTTTTTCATCATTTTTGACGATTTGAAAAAAATGAAAAAAAACAAAAACGATGGGTTATAGCCCATCGTTTTTTTTTTTTTTTTTTCATTTTTTTCAAATCCTCAAAAATGATGAAAAACGGCGTGCTATAGTATGCCGTACAGTATGGGCTATTAGACGAGCGTCTAAAAATGGGATAAAAATGTCTAAAAATAGACGTCTAAAACACGTCTAAAAATAGACGTGTTTTAGACGTCTATTTTTAGACGTTTTTTATCCCATTTTTGACCATGGGCTATAGCCCATACTGTATGGCATACTATAGCAAGCCGTTTTTCATCATTTTTGAGGATTAAAAAAAAAAGAAAAAAAAAAAAAACATGGGTTTGGCCCATCGTTTTTTGAAATTTTGAAAAAAAAATGTTAACCTCGTTTTTCATCATTTTCGACCATGGGCTATAGCCCATACCGTACAGCATATTATAGCAAGCCGTTTTTCATCATTTTTGAGGATTAAAAAAAAAAAAAAAAAAGAAAAAAACATGGGTTATAGCCCATCGTTTTTTGAAATTTTGAAAAAAAAATGTTAACCTCGTTTTTCATCATTTTCGACCATGGGCTATAGCCCATACCGTACAGCATATTATAGCAAGCCGTTTTTCATCATTTTTGAGGATTAAAAAAAAGAAAAAAAAAAAAAAAACATGGGCTATAACCCATCGTTTTTTTTTTTTTTCATTTTTTTCAAATCCTCAAAAATGATGAAAAAGGGCTTGCTATAGTATGCCGTACAGTATGGGCTATTAGACGAGCGTCTAAAAATGGGATAAAAATGTCTAAAAATAGACGTGTTTTAGACGTCTATTTTTAGACGTTTTTTATCCCATTTTTGACCATGGGCTATAGCCCATACTGTATGGCATACTATAGCAAGCAGTTTTTCATCATTTTTGAGGATTAAAAAAAAAAAAAAAAAAAAAAAAAAACATGGGTTATAGCCCATCGTTTTTTGAAATTTTGAAAAAAAAATGTTAACCTCGTTTTTCATCATTTTCGACCATGGGCTATAGCCCATACCGTACAGCATATTATAGCAAGCCGTTTTTCATCATTTTTGAGGATTAAAAAAAAACAAAAAAAAAAAAAAACATGGGTTATAGCCCATCGTTTTTTGAAATTTTGAAAAAAAAATGTTAACCTCGTTTTTCATCATTTTCGACCATGGGCTATAGCCCATACCGTACAGCATATTATAGCAAGCCGTTTTTCATCATTTTTGAGGATTAAAAAAAACAAAAAAACGATGGGTTATAGCCCATCGTTTTTTTTTTTTTTCATTTTTTTCAAATCCTCAAAAATGATGAAAAACGGCGTGCTATAGTATGCCGTACAGTATGGGCTATTAGACGAGCGTCTAAAAATGGGATAAAAATGTCTAAAAATAGACGTCTAAAACACATCTAAAAATAGACGTGTTTTAGACGTCTATTTTTAGACGTTTTTTATCCCATTTTTGACCATGAGCTATAGCCCCTACCGTATGGCATACTATAGCACGCCGTTTTTCATCATTTTTGAGGATTTGAAAAAAAGAAAAAACGATGGGCTATAACCCATCGTTTTTCATTTTTTTTTCATTTTTTTCAAATCCTCAAAAATGATGAAAAACGGCGTGCTATAGTATGCCGTACAGTATGGGCTATTAAACGAGCGTCTAAAAATGGGATAAAAATGTCTTTAAATAGACGTCTAAAACACGTCTAAAAATAGACTTGTTTTAGACGTCTATTTTTAGACATTTTTTATCCCATTTTTGACCATGAGCTATAGCCCCTACCGTATGGCATACTATAGCACGCCGTTTTTCATCATTTTTGAGGATTAAAAAAAAAAAAAAAAAAAAAAAAACATGGGTTATAGCCCATCGTTTTTTGAAATTTTGAAAAAAAAATGTTAACCTCGTTTTTCATCATTTTCGACCATGGGCTATAGCCCATACCGTACAGCATATTATAGCAAGCCGTTTTTCATCATTTTTGAGGATTAAAAAAAAAAAAAAAAAAAAAAACGATGGGTTATAGCCCATCGTTTTTTTTTTTTTTTCATTTTTTTCAAATCCTCAAAAATGATGAAAAACGGCGTGCTATAGTATGCCGTACAGTATGGGCTATTAGACGAGCGTCTAAAAATGGGATAAAAATGTCTAAAAATAGACGTGTTTTAGACGTCTATTTTTAGACGTTTTTTATCCCATTTTTGACCATGAGCTATAGCCCCTACCGTATGGCATACTATAGCACGCCGTTTTTCATCATTTTTGAGGATTTGAAAAAAAGAAAAAACGATGGGCTATAACCCATCGTTTTTTGTTTTTTTCTTCATTTTTTTCAAATCCTCAAAAATGATGAAAAACGGCGTGCTATAGTATGCCGTACAGTATGGGCTATTAAACGAGCGTCTAAAAATGGGATAAAAATGTCTTTAAATAGACGTCTAAAACACGTCTAAAAATAGACGTGTTTTAGACGTCTATTTTTAGACGTTTTTTATCCCATTTTTGACCATGAGCTATAGCCCCTACCGTATGGCATACTATAGCACGCCGTTTTTCATCATTTTTGAGGATTTAAAAAAAAAAACGATGGGCTAGAACCCATCGTTTTTAAAAAAAAATTAAATTTTTTTCAAATCCTCAAAAATGATGAAAAACGGCGTGTTATAGTAAGCCGTACAGTATGGGCTATTAGACGAGCGTCTAAAAATGGGATAAAAATGTCTAAAAATAGACGTGTTTTAGACGTCTATTTTTAGATGTTTTTTATCCCATTTTTGACCATGAGCTATAGCCCCGCATACTATAGCACGCCGTTTTTCATCATTTTTGAGGATTTGAAAAAAATGAAAAAAAAACAAAAAACGATGGGTTATAGCCCATCGTTTTTTCTTTTTTTCAAATCCTATAGCCCCTATTAAAAAAAAAAAAAAAGACGATGGGCTATAACCCATCGTTTCTTTTTTTTTCTTTTTTTTCAAATCCTCAAAAATGATGAAAAACGGCGTGCTATAGTATGCCGTACAGTATGGGCTATTAGACGAGCGTCTAAAAATGGGATAAAAATGTCTAAAAATAGACGTCTAAAACACGTCTAAAAATAGACGTGTTTTAGACGTCTATTTCTAGACGTTTTTTATCCCATTTTTGACCATGAGCTATAGCCCCTACCGTATGGCATACTATAGCACGCCGTTTTTCATCATTTTTGACGATTTGAAAAAAGAAAAAAAAAAAACGATAGGCTATAACCCATCGCTTTTTTTTTTTTTTTTTTTTTTTCAAATCCTCATAAATGATGAAAAACGGCGTGCTATAGTATGCCGTACAGTATGGGCTATTAGACGAGCGTCTAAAAATGGGATAAAAATGTCTAAAAATAGACGTCTAAAACACGTCTAAAAATAGACGTGTTTTAGACGTCTATTTTTAGATGTTTTTTATCCCATTTTTGACCATGAGCTATAGCCCCTACCGTATGGCATACTATAGCACGCAGTTTTTCATCATTTTTGAGGATTTGAAAAAAAAACGATGGGCTATAACCCATCGTTTTTTTTTTATTTTTTTTAATCCTTATAAATGATGAAAAACGGCGTGCTATAGTATGCCGTACAGTATGGGCTATTAGACGAGCGTCTAAAAATGGGATAAAAATGTCTAAAAATAGACATCTAAAACACGTCTAAAAATAGACGTGTTTTAGACGTCTATTTTTAGATGTTTTTTATCCCATTTTTGACCATGAGCTATAGCCCATACCGTATGGCATACTATAGCACGCAGTTTTTCATCATTTTTGAGGATTTGAAAAAAAAACGATGGGCTATAACCCATCGTTTTTTTTTTTTTTTTTCATTTTTTTAAAATCCTCATAAATGATGAAAAACGGCGTGCTATAGTATGCCGTACAGTATGGGCTATTAGACGAGCGTCTAAAAATGGGATAAAAATGTCTAAAAATAGACGTCTAAAACACGTCTAAAAATAGACGATGCCGTACAGTATGGGCTATTAAACGAGCGTCTAAAAATGGGATAAAAATGTCAAACAATAGACGTCTAAAACACGTCTAAAAATAGACGTGTTTTAGACGTCTATTATAGCACGCCGTTTTTCATCATTTTTGAGGATTAAAAAAAAAAAAAAAAGACGATGGGCTATAACCCATCGTTTTTTGTTTTTTTTTTCATTTTTTTTAAATCCTCATAAATGATGAAAAACGGCGTGCTATAGTATGCCGTACAGTATGGGCTATTAGACGAGCGTCTAAAAATGGGATAAAAATGTCTAAAAATAGACGTCTAAAACACGTCTAAAAATAGACGTGTTTTAGACGTCTATTATAGCACGCCGTTTTTCATCATTTTTGAGGATTAAAAAAAAAAAAAAAAGACGATGGGCTATAACCCATCGTTTCTTTTTTTTTCTTTTTTTTCAAATCCTCAAAAATGATGAAAAACGGCGTGCTATAGTATGCCGTACAGTATGGGCTATTAGACGAGCGTCTAAAAATGGGATAAAAATGTCTAAAAATAGACGTCTAAAACACGTCTAAAAATAGACGTGTTTTAGACGTCTATTTCTAGACGTTTTTTATCCCATTTTTGACCATGAGCTATAGCCCCTACCGTATGGCATACTATAGCACGCCGTTTTTCATCATTTTTGACGATTTGAAAAAAAAAAAAAAAAAAACGATAGGCTATAACCCATCGTTTTTTTTTTTTTTTTTTTTTTTTTTCAAATCCTCATAAATGATGAAAAACGGCGTGCTATAGTATACCGTACAGTATGGGCTATTAGACGAGCGTCTAAAAATGGGATAAAAATGTCTAAAAATAGACGTCTAAAACACGTCTAAAAATAGACGTGTTTTAGACGTCTATTTTTAGATGTTTTTTATCCCATTTTTGACCATGAGCTATAGCCCCTACCGTATGGCATACTATAGCACGCAGTTTTTCATCATTTTTGAGGATTTGAAAAAAAAACGATGGGCTATAACCCATCGTTTTTTGTTTTTTTTTTCATTTTTTTAAAATCCTCATAAATGATGAAAAACGGCGTGCTATAGTATGCCGTACAGTATGGGCTATTAGACGAGCGTCTAAAAATGGGATAAAAATGTCTAAAAATAGACGTCTAAAACACGTCTAAAAATAGACGTGTTTTAGACGTCTATTTTTAGATGTTTTTTATCCCATTTTTGACCATGAGCTATAGCCCCTACCGTATGGCATACTATAGCACGCAGTTTTTCATCATTTTTGAGGATTTGAAAAAAAAACGATGGGCTATAACCCATCGTTTTTTTTTTTTTTTTTTTTAATCTTCATAAATGATGAAAAACGGCGTGCTATAGTATGCCGTACAGTATGGGCTATTAGACGAGCGTCTAAAAACGGGATAAAAATGTCTAAAAATAGACGTCTAAAACACGTCTAAAAATAGACGTGTTTTAGACGTCTATTTTTAGACCGTTTTTTATCCCATTTTTGACCATGGGCTATAGCCCATACTGTACGGCATACTATAGCAAGCTGTTTTTCATCATTTTTGACGATTTGAAAAAATAAAATAAAAAAATAAAACGATGGGCTATAACCCATCGTTTTTTTTTTTTTCGTTTTTTTCAAATCGTCAAAAATGATGAAAAACGGCGTGCTATAGTATGCCGTACAGTATGGGCTATTAGACGAGCGTCTAAAAACGGGATAAAAATGTCTAAAAATAGACGTCTAAAACACGTCTAAAAATAGACGTGTTTTAGACGTCTATTTTTAGACCGTTTTTTATCCCATTTTTGACCATGGGCTATAGCCCATACTGTACGGCATACTATAGCAAGCCGTTTTTCATCATTTTTGACGATTTGAAAAAAAATAAAAAAAAATAACGATGGGTTATAGCCCATCGTTTTTTTTTTTTTTTTCATTTTTTTTAAATCCTCAAAAATGATGAAAAACGGCGTGCTATAGTATGCCGTACTACAGTATGGGCTATTAGACGAGCGTCTAAAAATGGGATAAAAATAGACGTCTAAAACACGTCTAAAAATAGACGTGTTTTAGACGTCTATTTTTAGACGTTTTTTATCCCATTTTTGACCATGGGCTATAGCCCATACTGTACGGCATACTATAGCAAGCCGTTTTTCATCATTTTTGAGGATAAAAAAAAAAAAAAGAAAAGACGATGGGCTATAACCCATCGTTTTTTTTTTCTTCATTTTTTTCAAATCCTCAAAAATGATGAAAAACGGCGTGCTATAGTATGCCGTACAGTATGGGCTATTAGACGAGCGTCTAAAAACGGGATAAAAATGTCTAAAAATAGACGTCTAAAACACGTCTAAAAATAGACGTGTTTTAGACGTCTATTTTTAGACCGTTTTTTATCCCATTTTTGACCATGGGCTATAGCCCATACTGTATGGCATACTATAGCAAGCCGTTTTTCATCATTTTTGAGGATTTTAAATTAAAAAAAAACGATGGGCTATAACCCATCGTTTTTTGTTTTTTTTTTCATTTTTTTCAAATCCTCAAAAATGATGAAAAACGGCGTGCTATAGTATGCCGTACAGTATGGGCTATTAAACGAGCGTCTAAAAATGGGATAAAAATGTCTTTAAATAGACGTCTAAAACACGTCTAAAAATAGACGTGTTTTAGACGTCTATTTTTAGACGTTTTTTATCCCATTTTTGACCATGAGCTATAGCCCCTACCGTATGGCATACTATAGCACGCCGTTTTTCATCATTTTTGAGGATTTGAAAAAAAAAACGATGGGCTAGAACCCATCGTTTTTTGTTTTTTTTTTTCATTTTTTTCAAATCCTCAAAAATGATGAAAAACGGCGTGCTATAGTAAGCCGTACAGTATGGGCTATTAGACGAGCGTCTAAAAATGGGATAAAAATGTCTAAAAATAGACGTCTAAAACACGTCTAAAAATAGACGTGTTTTAGACGTCTATTTTTTGATGTTTTTTATCCCATTTTTGACCATGAGCTATAGCCCCTACCGTATGGCATACTATAGCACGCAGTTTTTCATCATTTTTGAGGATTTGAAAAAAAAACGATGGGCTATAACCCATCGTTTTTTTTATTATTTTTTTAATCCTTATAAATGATGAAAAACGGCGTGCTATAGTATGCCGTACAGTATGGGCTATTAAACGAGCGTCTAAAAATGTCTAAAAATAGACGTCTAAAACACGTCTAAAAATAGACGTGTTTTAGACGTCTATTATAGCACGCCGTTTTTCATCATTTTTGAGGATTAAAAAAAAAAAAAAAAGACGATGGGCTATAACCCATCGTTTCTTTTTTTTTCTTTTTTTTCAAATCCTCAAAAATGATGAAAAACGGCGTGCTATAGTATGCCGTACAGTATGGGCTATTAGACGAGCGTCTAAAAATGGGATAAAAATGTCTAAAAATAGACGTCTAAAACACGTCTAAAAATAGACGTGTTTTAGACGTCTATTTCTAGGCGTTTTTTATCCCATTTTTGACCATGAGCTATAGCCCCTACCGTATGGCATACTATAGCACGCCGTTTTTCATCATTTTTGACGATTTGAAAAAAGAAAAAAAAAAAACGATAGGCTATAACCCATCGTTTTTTTTTTTTTTTTTTTTTTTTTTAAATCCTCATAAATGATGAAAAACGGCGTGCTATAGTATGCCGTACAGTATGGGCTATTAGACGAGCGTCTAAAAATGGGATAAAAATGTCTAAAAATAGACGTCTAAAACACGTCTAAAAATAGACGTGTTTTAGACGTCTATTTTTAGATGTTTTTTATCCCATTTTTGACCATGAGCTATAGCCCCTACCGTATGGCATACTATAGCACGCAGTTTTTCATCATTTTTGAGGATTTGAAAAAAAACAAAAAAAAAATGATGGGCTATAACCCATCGTTTTTTTTTTTTTTTTCTTTCAAATCCTCATAAATGATGAAAAACGGCGTGCTATAGTATGCCGTACAGTATGGGCTATTGGACGAGCGTCTAAAAATGGGATAAAAGTGTCTAAAAATAGACGTCTAAAACACGTCTAAAAATAGACGTGTTTTAGACGTCTATTTTTAGATGTTTTTTATCCCATTTTTGACCATGAGCTATAGCCCCTACCGTATGGCATACTATAGCACGCAGTTTTTCATCATTTTTGAGGATTTGAAAAAAAAACGATGGGCTATAACCCATCGTTTTTTTTTTTTTTTTTTTAATCTTCATAAATGATGAAAAACGGCGTGCTATAGTATGCCGTACAGTATGGGCTATTAGACGAGCGTCTAAAAATGGGATAAAAATGTCTAAAAATAGACGTCTAAAACACGTCTAAAAATAGACGTGTTTTAGACGTCTATTTTTAGATGTTTTTTATCCCATTTTTGACCATGAGCTATAGCCCCTACCGTATGGCATACTATAGCACGCAGTTTTTCATCATTTTTGAGGATTTGAAAAAAAAAACGATGGGCTATAACCCATCGATTTTTGTTTTTTTTTCCATTTTTTTTAAATCCTCATAAATGATGAAAAACGGCGTGCTATAGTATGCCGTACAGTATGGGCTATTAGACGAGCGTCTAAAAATGGGATAAAAATGTCTAAAAATAGACGTCTAAAACACGTCTAAAAATAGACGTGTTTTAGATGTCTATTATAGCACGCCGTTTTTCATCATTTTTGAGGATTTGAAAAAAAATAAAAAGACGATGGGTTATAGCCCATCGTTTTTTTTTTTTTTCATTTTTTTCAAATCCTCATAAATGATGAAAAACGGCGTGCTATAGTATACCGTACAGTATGGGCTATTAGACGAGCGTCTAAAAATGGGATAAAAATGTCTAAAAATAGACGTCTAAAACACGTCTAAAAATAGACGTGTTTTAGACGTCTATTTTTAGATGTTTTTTATCCCATTTTTGACCATGAGCTATAGCCCCTACCGTATGGCATACTATAGCACGCAGTTTTTCATCATTTTTGAGGATTTGAAAAAAAAAACGATGGGCTATAACCCATCGTTTTTTTTTTTTTTTTTCATTTCTTTCAAATCCTCATAAATGATGAAAAACGGCGTGCTATAGTATGCCGTACAGTATGGGCTATTGGACGAGGGTCTAAAAATGGGATAAAAATGTCTAAAAATAGACGTCTAAAACACGTCTAAAAATAGACGTGTTTTAGACGTCTATTTTTAGATGTTTTTTATCCCATTTTTGACCATGAGCTATAGCCCCTACCGTATGGCATACTATAGCACGCAGTTTTTCATCATTTTTGAGGATTTGAAAAAAAAACGATGGGCTATAACCCATCGTTTTTTTTTTTTTTTTTTTAATCTTCATAAATGATGAAAAACGGCGTGCTATAGTATGCCGTACAGTATGGGCTATTAGACGAGCGTCTAAAAATGGGATAAAAATGTCTAAAAATAGACGTCTAAAACACGTCTAAAAATAGACGTGTTTTAGACGTCTATTTTTAGATGTTTTTTATCCCATTTTTGACCATGAGCTATAGCCCCTACCGTATGGCATACTATAGCACGCAGTTTTTCATCATTTTTGAGGATTTGAAAAAAAAAAAAAAGACGATGGGTTATAGCCCATCGTTTTGTTTTTTTTTTCATTTTTTTCAAATCCTCATAAATGATGAAAAACGGCGTGCTATAGTATACCGTACAGTATGGGCTATTAGACGAGCGTCTAAAAATGGGATAAAAATGTCTAAAAATAGACGTCTAAAACACGTCTAAAAATAGACGTGTTTTAGACGTCTATTTTTAGATGTTTTTTATCCCATTTTTGACCATGAGCTATAGCCCCTACCGTATGGCATACTATAGCACGCAGTTTTTCATCATTTTTGAGGATTTGAAAAAAAAACGATGGGCTATAACCCATCGTTTTTTTTTTTTTTTTCATTTTTTTTAAATCCTCATAAATGATGAAAAACGGCGTGCTATAGTATGCCGTACAGTATGGGCTATTAGACGAGCGTCTAAAAATGGGATAAAAATGTCTAAAAATAGACGTCTAAAACACGTCTAAAAATAGACGTGTTTTAGACGTCTATTATAGCACGCCGTTTTTCATCATTTTTGAGGATTTGAAAAAAAAAAAAAGACGATGGGTTATAGCCCATCGTTTTGTTTTTTTTTCATTTTTTTCAAATCCTCATAAATGATGAAAAACGGCGTGCTATAGTATGCCGTACAGTATGGGCTATTAGACGAGCGTCTAAAAATGGGATAAAAATGTCTAAAAATAGACGTCTAAAACACGTCTAAAAATAGACGTGTTTTAGACGTCTATTTTTAGATGTTTTTTATCCCATTTTTGACCATGAGCTATAGCCCCTACCGTATGGCATACTATAGCACGCAGTTTTTCATCATTTTTGAGGATTTGAAAAAAAAACAAAAAAAAAACGATGGGCTATAACCCATCGTTTTTTTTTTTTTTTTTTTTCTTTCAAATCCTCATAAATGATGAAAAACGGCGTGCTATAGTATGCCGTACAGTATGGGCTATTAGACGAGCGTCTAAAAATGGGATAAAAATGTCTAAAAATAGACGTCTAAAACACGTCTAAAAATAGACGTGTTTTAGACGTCTATTTTTAGATGTTTTTTATCCCATTTTTGACCATGAGCTATAGCCCCTACGGTATGGCATACTATAGCACGCAGTTTTTCATCATTTTTGAGGATTTGAAAAAAAAACGATGGGCTATAACCCATCGTTTTTTTTTTTTTTTTTTAATCTTCATAAATGATGAAAAACGGCGTGCTATAGTATGCCGTACAGTATGGGCTATTAGACGAGCGTCTAAAAATGGGATAAAAATGTCTGAAAATAGACGTCTAAAACACGTCTAAAAATAGACGTGTTTTAGACGTCTATTTTTAGATGTTTTTTATCCCATTTTTGACCATGAGCTATAGCCCCTACCGTATGGCATACTATAGCACGCAGTTTTTCATCATTTTTGAGGATTTGAAAAAAAAACGATGGGCTATAACCCATCGTTTTTTTTTTTTTTTTTCATTTTTTTTAAATCCTCATAAATTATGAAAAACGGCGTGCTATAGTATGCCGTACAGTATGGGCTATTAGACGAGCGTCTAAAAATGGGATAAAAATGTCTAAAAATAGACGTCTAAAACACGTCTAAAAATAGACGTGTTTTAGACGTCTATTATAGCACGCCGTTTTTCATCATTTTTGAGGATTTGAAAAAAAAAAAAAAGACGATGGGTTATAGCCCATCGTTTTTTTTTTTTTTCGTTTTTTTCAAATCGTCAAAAATGATGAAAAACGGCGTGCTATAGTATGCCGTACAGTATGGGCTATTAGACGAGCGTCTAAAAACGGGATAAAAATGTCTAAAAATAGACGTCTAAAAATAGACGTGTTTTAGACGTCTATTTTTAGACCGTTTTTTATCCCATTTTTGACCATGGGCTATAGCCATACTGTACGGCATACTATAGCAAGCCGTTTTTCATCATTTTTGACGATTTGAAAAAAACGAAAAAAAAAAACGATGGGTTATAGCCCATCGTTTTTTTTTTTTTTTTCATTTTTTTAAAATCCTCAAAAATGATGAAAAACGGCGTGCTATAGTATGCCGTACTACAGTATGGGCTATTAGACGAGCGTCTAAAAATGGGATAAAAATGTCTAAAAATAGACGTCTAAAACACGTCTAAAAATAGACGTGTTTTAGACGTCTATTTTTAGACGTTTTTTATCCCATTTTTGACCATGGGCTATAGCCCATACTGTACGGCATACTATAGCAAGCCGTTTTTCATCATTTTTGAGGATTAAAAAAAAAAAAAAAAAGACGATGGGCTATAACCCATCGTTTTTTTTTTTCTTCATTTTTTTCAAATCCTCAAAAATGATGAAAAACGGCGTGCTATAGTATGCCGTACAGTATGGGCTATTAGACGAGCGTCTAAAAATGGGATAAAAATGTCTAAAAATAGACGTCTAAAACACGTCTAAAAATAGACGTGTTTTAGACGTCTATTTTTAGACGTTTTTTATCCCATTTTTGACCATGGGCTATAGCCCATACTGTACGGCATACTATAGCAAGCCGTTTTTCATCATTTTTGACGATTTGAAAAAATTAAAAAAAAAAAAGACGATGGGTTATAGCCCATCGTTTTTTTTTTTTTTTTTTTTTTTTTTTTTTTTATAATCCTCAAAAATGATGAAAAACGGCGTGCTATAGTATGCCGTACAGTATGGGCTATTAGACGAGCGTCTAAAAGAGGGATAAAAATGTCTAAAAATAGACGTCTAAAACACGTCTAAAAATAGACGTGTTTTAGACGTCTATTTTTAGACCGTTTTTTATCCCATTTTTGACCATGGGCTATAGCCCATACTGTACGGCATACTATAGCAAGCCGTTTTTCATCATTTTTGACGATTTGAAAAAATTAAAAAAAAAAAAAGACGATGGGTTATAGCCCATCGTTTGTTTTTTTGTTTTTTTTAATCCTCAAAAATGATGAAAAACGGCGTGCTATAGTATGCCGTACAGTATGGGCTATTAGACGAGCGTCTAAAAACGGGATAAAAATGTCTAAAAATAGACGTCTAAAACACGTCTAAAAATAGACGTGTTTTAGACGTCTATTTTTAGACCGTTTTTTATCCCATTTTTGACCATGGGCTATAGCCCATACTGTACGGCATACTATAGCAAGCCGTTTTTCATCATTTTTGACGATTTGAAAAAAAAAAAAAAAAAATAACGATGGGTTATAGCCCATCGTTTTTTTTTTTTTTTTCATTTTTTTTAAATCCTCAAAAATGATGAAAAACGGCGTGCTATAGTATGCCGTACTACAGTATGGGCTATTAGACGAGCGTCTAAAAATGGGATAAAAATGTCTAAAAATAGACGTCTAAAACACGTCTAAAAATAGACGTGTTTTAGACGTCTATTTTTAGACGTTTTTTATCCCATTTTTGACCATGGGCTATAGCCCATACTGTACGGCATACTATAGCAAGCCGTTTTTCATCATTTTTGAGGATAAAAAAAAAAAAAAAAAAGACGATGGGCTATAACCCATCGTTTTTTTTTTCTTCCTTTTTTTCAAATCCTCAAAAATGATGAAAAACGGCGTGCTATAGTATGCCGTACAGTATGGGCTATTAGACGAGCGTCTAAAAATGGGATAAAAATGTCTAAAAATAGACGTCTAAAACACGTCTAAAAATAGACGTGTTTTAGACGTCTATTTTTAGACGTTTTTTATCCCATTTTTGACCATGGGCTATAGCCCATACTGTACGGCATACTATAGCAAGCCGTTTTTCATCATTTTTGACGATTTGAAAAAATAAAAAATAAAAAAATCCTCAAAAATGGTCAAAAATGGGATAAAACACGTTTTCTTTTTTTTCGTTTTTTTCAAATCGTCAAAAATTATGAAAAACGGCGTGCTATAGTATGCCGTACAGTATGGGCTATTAGACGAGCGTCTAAAAACGGGATAAAAATGTCTAAAAATAGACGTCTAAAACACGTCTAAAAATAGACGTGTTTTAGACGTCTATTTTTAGACCGTTTTTTATCCCATTTTTGACCATGGGCTATAGCCCATACTGTACGGCATACTATAGCAAGCCGTTTTTCATCATTTTTGACGATTTGAAAAAAAAAAAAAAAAAAAAAGACGATGGGTTATAGCCCATCGTTTGTTTTTTTGTTTTTTTGTTTTTTTTAATCCTCAAAAATGATGAAAAACGGCGTGCTATAGTATGCCGTACAGTATGGGCTATTAGACGAGCGTCTAAAAACGGGATAAAAATTTCTAAAAATAGACGTCTAAAACACGTCTAAAAATAGACGTGTTTTAGACGTCTATTTTTAGACCGTTTTTTATCCCATTTTTGACCATGGGCTATAGCCCATACTGTACGGCATACTATAGCAAGCCGTTTTTCATCATTTTTGACGATTTAAAAAAAAAAAAAAAAAAAAAAAAAAAACGATGGGCTATAACCCATCGTTTTTTTTTTTTCGTTTTTTTCAAATCGTCAAAAATGATGAAAAACGGCGTGCTATAGTATGCCGTACAGTATGGGCTATTAGACGAGCGTCTAAAAACGGGATAAAAATGTCTAAAAATAGACGTCTAAAACACGTCTAAAAAAAGACGTGTTTTAGACGTCTATTTTTAGACCGTTTTTTATCCCATTTTTGACCATGGGCTATAGCCCATACTGTACGGCATACTATAGCAAGCCGTTTTTCATCATTTTTGACGATTTGAAAAAAATAAAAAAAAATAACGATGGGTTATAGCCCATCGTTTTTTTTTTTTTTTTCATTTTTTTTAAATCCTCAAAAATGATGAAAAACGGCGTGCTATAGTATGCCGTACTACAGTATGGGCTATTAGACGAGCGTCTAAAAATGGGATAAAAATGTCTAAAAATAGACGTCTAAAACACGTCTAAAAATAGACGTGTTTTAGACGTCTATTTTTAGACGTTTTTTATCCCATTCTTGACCATGGGCTATAGCCCATACTGTACGGCATACTATAGCAAGCCGTTTTTCATCATTTTTGAGGATTAAAAAAAAAAAAAAAAAGACGATGGGCTATAACCCATCGTTTTTTTTTTCTTCATTTTTTTCAAATCCTCAAAAATGATGAAAAACGGCGTGCTATAGTATGCCGTACAGTATGGGCTATTAGACGAGCGTCTAAAAACGGGATA
This sequence comes from Protomyctophum parallelum, assembly GCF_964188405.1. Classification (NCBI taxonomy): domain Eukaryota; kingdom Metazoa; phylum Chordata; class Actinopteri; order Myctophiformes; family Myctophidae; genus Protomyctophum; species Protomyctophum parallelum. The sequence goes on along the minus strand of NC_139707.1, from coordinate 25,810,077 downwards.
AAAATTTCTAAAAATAGACGTCTAAAACACGTCTAAAAATAGACGTGTTTTAGACGTCTATTTTTAGACCGTTTTTTATCCCATTTTTGACCATGGGCTATAGCCCATACTGTACGGCATACTATAGCAAGCCGTTTTTCATCATTTTTGACGATTTGAAAAAAACGAAAAAAAAAAAAAACGATGGGTTATAGCACATCGTTTTTTTTTTTTTTTTAATTTTTTCAAATCGTCAAAAATGATGAAAAACGGCGTGCTATAGTATGCCGTACAGTATGGGCTATTAGACGAGCGTCTAAAAATGGGATAAAAATGTCTAAAAATAGACGTCTAAAACACGTCTAAAAATAGACGTGTTTTAGACGTCTATTTTTAGACGTTTTTTATCCCATTTTTGACCATGGGCTATAGCCCATACTGTACGGCATACTATAGCAAGCCGTTTTTCATCATTTTTGACGATTTGAAAAAATTAAAAAAAAAAAAAAAACCATGGGCTATAACCCATCGTTTTTTTTTTTCGTTTTTTTCAAATCGTCAAAAATGATGAAAAACGGCGTGCTATAGTATGCCGTACAGTATGGGCTATTAGACGAGCGTCTAAAAATGGGATAAAAATGTCTAAAAATAGACGTCTAAAACACGTCTAAAAATAGACGTGTTTTAGACGTCTATTTTTAGACGTTTTTTATCCCATTTTTGACCATGGGCTATAGCCCATACTGTACGGCATACTATATATAGCAAGCCGTTTTTCATCATTTTTGACGATTTGAAAAAATTAAAAAAAAAAAAAAAACGATGGGCTATAACCCATCGTTTTTTTTTTTTTTCGTTTTTTTTAAATCGTCAAAAATGATGAAAAACGGCGAGCTATAGTATGCCGTACAGTATGGGCTATTAGACGAGCGTCTAAAAACGGGATAAAAATGTCTAAAAATAGACGTCTAAAACACGTCAAAAATAGACGTGTTTTAGACGTCTATTTTTAGACGGTTTTTTATCCCATTTTTGACCATGGGCTATAGCCCATACTGTACGGCATACTATAGCAAGCCGTTTTTCATCATTTTTGACGATTAAAAAAAAAAAAAAAAAGACGATGGGCTATAACCCATCGTTTTTTTTTTCTTCATTTTTTTCAAATCCTCAAAAATGATGAAAAACGGCGTGCTATAGTATGCCGTACAGTATGGGCTATTAGACGAGCGTCTAAAAACGGGATAAAAATGTCTAAAAATAGACGTCTAAAACACGTCTAAAAATAGACGTGTTTTAGACGTCTATTTTTAGACGTTTTTTATCCCATTTTTGACCATGGGCTATAGCCCATACTGTACGGCATACTATAGCAAGCCGTTTTTCATCATTTTTGACGATTTGAAAAAATTAAAAAAAAAAAAAAACGATGGGCTATAACCCATCGTTTTTTTTTTCTTCGTTTTTTTCAAATCGTCAAAAATGATGAAAAACGGCGAGCTATAGTATGCCGTACAGTATGGGCTATTAGACGAGCGTCTAAAAACGGGATAAAAATGTCTAAAAATAGACGTCTAAAACACGTCTAAAAATAGACGTGTTTTAGACGTCTATTTTTAGACCGTTTTTTATCCCATTTTTGACCATGGGCTATAGCCCATACTGTACGGCATACTATAGCAAGCCGTTTTTCATCATTTTTGACGATAAAAAAAAAAAAAAAAAAGACGATGGGCTATAACCCATCGTTTTTTTTTTCTTCATTTTTTTCAAATCCTCAAAAATGATGAAAAACGGCGTGCTATAGTATGCCGTACAGTATGGGCTATTAGACGAGCGTCTAAAAACGGGATAAAAATGTCTAAAAATAGACGTCTAAAACACGTCTAAAAATAGACGTGTTTTAGACGTCTATTTTTAGACGTTTTTTATCCCATTTTTGACCATGGGCTATAGCCCATACTGTATGGCATACTATAGCAAGCCGTTTTTCATCATTTTTGACGATTTGAAAAAATTAAAAAAAAAAAAAAAACGATGGGCTATAACCCATCGTTTTTTTTTTTTTTCGTTTTTTTCAAATCCTCAAAAATGATGAAAAACGGCGTGCTATAGTATGCCGTACAGTATGGGCTATTAGACGAGCGTCTAAAAACGGGATAAAAATGTCTAAAAATAGACGTCTAAAACACGTCTAAAAATAGACGTGTTTTAGACGTCTATTTTTAGACCGTTTTTTATCCCATTTTTGACCATGGGCTATAGCCCATACTGTACGGCATACTATAGCAAGCCGTTTTTCATCATTTTTGACGATTTGAAAAAAAAGAAAAAAAAATAACGATGGGCTATAACCCATCGTTTTTTTTTTTTCGTTTTTTTCAAATCGTCAAAAATGATGAAAAACGGCGAGCTATAGTATGCCGTACAGTATGGGCTATTAGACGAGCGTCTAAAAACGGGATAAAAATGTCTAAAAATAGACGTCTAAAACACGTCTAAAAATAGACGTGTTTTAGACGTCTATTTTTAGACCGTTTTTTATCCCATTTTTGACCATGGGCTATAGCCCATACTGTACGGCATACTATAGCAAGCCGTTTTTCATCATTTTTGACGATAAAAAAAAAAAAAAAAAAGACGATGGGCTATAACCCATCGTTTTTTTTTTCTTCATTTTTTTCAAATCCTCAAAAATGATGAAAAACGGCGTGCTATAGTATGCCGTACAGTATGGGCTATTAGACGAGCGTCTAAAAACGGGATAAAAATGTCTAAAAATAGACGTCTAAAACACGTCTAAAAATAGACGTGTTTTAGACGTCTATTTTTAGACGTTTTTTATCCCATTTTTGACCATGGGCTATAGCCCATACTGTACGGCATACTATAGCAAGCCGTTTTTCATCATTTTTGACGATTTGAAAAAATTAAAAAAAAAAAAAAAACGATGGGCTATAACCCATCGTTTTTTTTTTTTTCGTTTTTTTCAAATCCTCAAAAATGATGAAAAACGGCGTGCTATAGTATGCCGTACAGTATGGGCTATTAGACGAGCGTCTAAAAACGGGATAAAAATGTCTAAAAATAGACGTCTAAAACACGTCTAAAAATAGACGTGTTTTAGACGTCTATTTTTAGACCGTTTTTTATCCCATTTTTGACCATGGGCTATAGCCCATACTGTACGGCATACTATAGCAAGCCGTTTTTCATCATTTTTGACGATTTGAAAAAATTAAAAAAAATAAAATCCTCAAAAATGGTCAAAAATGGGATAAAACACGTTTTTTTTTTTTTTTTTTCGTTTTTTTCAAATCGTCAAAAATGATGAAAAACGGCGTGCTATAGTATGCCGTACAGTATGGGCTATTAGACGAGCGTCTAAAAACGGGATAAAAATGTCTAAAAATAGACGTCTAAAACACGTCTAAAAATAGACGTGTTTTAGACGTCTATTTTTAGACCGTTTTTTATCCCATTTTTGACCATGGGCTATAGCCCATACTGTACGGCATACTATAGCAAGCCGTTTTTCATCATTTTTGACGATTTGAAAAAAAATAAAAAAAAATAACGATGGGTTATAGCCCATCGTTTTTTTTTTTTTTTTCATTTTTTTTAAATCCTCAAAAATGATGAAAAACGGCGTGCTATAGTATGCCGTACTACAGTATGGGCTATTAGACGAGCGTCTAATAATGGGATAAAAATGTCTAAAAATAGACGTCTAAAACACGTCTAAAAATAGACGTGTTTTAGACGTCTATTTTTAGACGTTTTTTATCCCATTCTTGACCATGGGCTATAGCCCATACTGTACGGCATACTATAGCAAGCCGTTTTTCATCATTTTTGAGGATTAAAAAAAAAAAAAAAAAGACGATGGGCTATAACCCATCGTTTTTTTTTTCTTCATTTTTTTCAAATCCTCAAAAATGATGAAAAACGGCGTGCTATAGTATGCCGTACAGTATGGGCTATTAGACGAGCGTCTAAAAATGGGATAAAAATGTCTAAAAATAGACGTCTAAAACACGTCTAAAAATAGACGTGTTTTAGACGTCTATTTTTAGACCGTTTTTTATCCCATTTTTGACCATGGGCTATAGCCCATACTGTACGGCATACTATAGCAAGCCGTTTTTCATCATTTTTGACGATTTGAAAAAAAAACAAAAAAAAAAAAAACGATGGGCTATAACCCATCTTTTTTTTTTTCGTTTTTTTCAAATCGTCAAAAATGATGAAAAACGGCGTGCTATAGTATGCCGTACAGTATGGGCTATTAGACGAGCGTCTAAAAACGGGATAAAAATGTCTAAAAATAGACGTCTAAAACACGTCTAAAAATAGACGTGTTTTAGACGTCTATTTTTAAACCGTTTTTTATCCCATTTTTGACCATGGGCTATAGCCCATACTGTACGGCATACTATAGCAAGCCGTTTTTCATCATTTTTGACGATTTGAAAAAAAAGAAAAAAAAATAACGATGGGTTATAGCCCATCGTTTTTTCTTTTTTTTTCATTTTTTTTAAATCCTCAAAAATGATGAAAAACGGCGTGCTATAGTATGCCGTACTACAGTATGGGCTATTAGACGAGCGTCTAAAAATGGGATAAAAATGTCTAAAAATAGACGTCTAAAACACGTCTAAAAATAGACGTGTTTTAGACGTCTATTTTTAGACGTTTTTTATCCCATTCTTGACCATGGGCTATAGCCCATACTGTACGGCATACTATAGCAAGCCGTTTTTCATCATTTTTGAGGATTAAAAAAAAAAGAAAAAAGACGATGGGCTATAACCCATCGTTTTTTTTTCTTCATTTTTTTCAAATCCTCAAAAATGATGAAAAACGGCGTGCTATAGTATGCCGTACAGTATGGGCTATTAGACGAGCGTCTAAAAATGGGATAAAAATGTCTAAAAATAGACGTCTAAAACACGTCTAAAAATAGACGTGTTTTAGACGTCTATTTTTAGACCGTTTTTTATCCCATTTTTGACCATGGGCTATAGCCCATACTGTACGGCATACTATAGCAAGCCGTTTTTCATCATTTTTGACGATTTGAAAAAAAAACAAAAAAAAAAAAAACGATGGGCTATAACCCATCTTTTTTTTTTCCGTTTTTTTCAAATCGTCAAAAATGATGAAAAACGGCGTGCTATAGTATGCCGTACAGTATGGGCTATTAGACGAGCGTCTAAAAACGGGATAAAAATGTCTAAAAATAGACGTCTAAAACACGTCTAAAAATAGACGTGTTTTAGACGTCTATTTTTAGACCGTTTTTTATCCCATTTTTGACCATGGGCTATAGCCCATACTGTACGGCATACTATAGCAAGCCGTTTTTCATCATTTTTGACGATTTGAAAAAAAAAAAAAAAAAAAACGATGGGTTATAGCCCATCGTTTTTTTTTTTTTTTTTTTTTTTTAAATCCTCAAAAATGATGAAAAACGGCGTGCTATAGTATCCCGTACTACAGTATGGGCTATTAGACGAGCGTCTAAAAATGGGATAAAAATGTCTAAAAATAGACGTCTAAAACACGTCTAAAAATAGACGTGTTTTAGACGTCTATTTTTAGACGTTTTTTATCCCATTCTTGACCATGGGCTATAGCCCATACTGTACGGCATACTATAGCAAGCCGTTTTTCATCATTTTTGAGGATTAAAAAAAAAAGAAAAAAGACGATGGGCTATAACCCATCGTTTTTTTTTCTTCATTTTTTTCAAATCCTCAAAAATGATGAAAAACGGCGTGCTATAGTATGCCGTACAGTATGGGCTATTAGACGAGCGTCTAAAAATGGGATAAAAATGTCTAAAAATAGACGTCTAAAACACGTCTAAAAATAGACGTGTTTTAGACGTCTATTTTTAGACCGTTTTTTATCCCATTTTTGACCATGGGCTATAGCCCATACTGTACGGCATACTATAGCAAGCCGTTTTTCATCATTTTTGACGATTTGAAAAAAAAACAAAAAAAAAAAAAACGATGGGCTATAACCCATCTTTTTTTTTTTCGTTTTTTTCAAATCGTCAAAAATGATGAAAAACGGCGTGCTATAGTATGCCGTACAGTATGGGCTATTAGACGAGCGTCTAAAAACGGGATAAAAATGTCTAAAAATAGACGTCTAAAACACGTCTAAAAATAGACGTGTTTTAGACGTCTATTTTTAAACCGTTTTTTATCCCATTTTTGACCATGGGCTATAGCCCATACTGTACGGCATACTATAGCAAGCCGTTTTTCATCATTTTTGACGATTTGAAAAAAAAGAAAAAAAAATAACGATGGGTTATAGCCCATCGTTTTTTTTTTTTTTTTCATTTTTTTTAAATCCTCAAAAATGATGAAAAACGGCGTGCTATAGTATGCCGTACTACAGTATGGGCTATTAGACGAGCGTCTAAAAATGGGATAAAAATGTCTAAAAATAGACGTCTAAAACACGTCTAAAAATAGACGTGTTTTAGACGTCTATTTTTAGACGTTTTTTATCCCATTCTTGACCATGGGCTATAGCCCATACTGTACGGCATACTATAGCAAGCCGTTTTTCATCATTTTTGAGGATTAAAAAAAAAAGAAAAAAGACGATGGGCTATAACCCATCGTTTTTTTTTCTTCATTTTTTTCAAATCCTCAAAAATGATGAAAAACGGCGTGCTATAGTATGCCGTACAGTATGGGCTATTAGACGAGCGTCTAAAAATGGGATAAAAATGTCTAAAAATAGACGTCTAAAACACGTCTAAAAATAGACGTGTTTTAGACGTCTATTTTTAGACCGTTTTTTATCCCATTTTTGACCATGGGCTATAGCCCATACTGTACGGCATACTATAGCAAGCCGTTTTTCATCATTTTTGACGATTTGAAAAAAAAACAAAAAAAAAAAAAACGATGGGCTATAACCCATCTTTTTTTTTTTCGTTTTTTTCAAATCGTCAAAAATGATGAAAAACGGCGTGCTATAGTATGCCGTACAGTATGGGCTATTAGACGAGCGTCTAAAAACGGGATAAAAATGTCTAAAAATAGACGTCTAAAACACGTCTAAAAATAGACGTGTTTTAGACGTCTATTTTTAGACCGTTTTTTATCCCATTTTTGACCATGGGCTATAGCCCATACTGTACGGCATACTATAGCAAGCCGTTTTTCATCATTTTTGACGATTTGAAAAAAAAAAAAAAAAAAAACGATGGGTTATAGCCCATCGTTTTTTTTTTTTTTTTTTTTTTTTAAATCCTCAAAAATGATGAAAAACGGCGTGCTATAGTATCCCGTACTACAGTATGGGCTATTAGACGAGCGTCTAAAAATGGGATAAAAATGTCTAAAAATAGACGTCTAAAACACGTCTAAAAATAGACGTGTTTTAGACGTCTATTTTTAGACCGTTTTTTATCCCATTTTTGACCATGGGCTATAGCCCATACTGTACGGCATACTATAGCAAGCCGTTTTTCATCATTTTTGACGATTTGAAAAAAAAAAGAAAAAAAAAAGACGATGGGTTATAGCCCATCGTTTTTTTTTTTTTTTTTTTATCCTCAAAAATGATGAAAAACGGCGTGCTATAGTATGCCGTACAGTATGGGCTATTAGACGAGCGTCTAAAAACGGGATAAAAATGTCTAAAAATAGACGTCTAAAACACGTCTAAAAATAGACGTGTTTTAGACGTCTATTTTTAGACCGTTTTTTATCCCATTTTTGACCATGGGCTATAGCCCATACTGTACGGCATACTATAGCAAGCCGTTTTTCATCATTTTTGACGATTTGAAAAAAAAAAAAAAAAAAAAAAAACGATGGGCTATAACCCATCGTTTTTTTTTTTTCCGTTTTTTTTAAATCGTCAAAAATGATGAAAAACGGCGTGCTATAGTATGCCGTACAGTATGGGCTATTAGACGAGCGTCTAAAAACGGGATAAAAATGTCTAAAAATAGACGTCTAAAACACGTCTAAAAATAGACGTGTTTTAGACGTCTATTTTTAGACTGTTTTTTATCCCATTTTTGACCATGGGCTATAGCCCATACTGTACGGCATACTATAGCAAGCAGTTTTTCATCATTTTTGAGGATAAAAAAAAAAAAAAAAAAGACGATGGGCTATAACCCATCGTTTTTTTTTTCTTCCTTTTTTTCAAATCCTCAAAAATGATGAAAAACGGCGTGCTATAGTATGCCGTACAGTATGGGCTATTAGACGAGCGTCTAAAAATGGGATAAAAATGTCTAAAAATAGACGTCTAAAACACGTCTAAAAATAGACGTGTTTTAGACGTCTATTTTTAGACGTTTTTTATCCCATTTTTGACCATGGGCTATAGCCCATACTGTACGGCATACTATAGCAAGCCGTTTTTCATCATTTTTGACGATTTGAAAAAATTAAAAAAAAAAAAAGACGATGGGTTATAGCCCATCGTTTTTTTTTTTTTTTTTTTTTTTTTTTAATCCTCAAAAATGATGAAAAACGCCGTGCTATAGTATGCCGTACAGTATGGGCTATTAGACGAGCGTCTAAAAACGGGATAAAAATGTCTAAAAATAGACGTCTAAAACACGTCTAAAAATAGACGTGTTTTAGACGTCTATTTTTAGACCGTTTTTTATCCCATTTTTGACCATGGGCTATAGCCCATACTGTACGGCATACTATAGCAAGCCGTTTTTCATCATTTTTGACGATTTGAAAAAAAAAAAAAAAAAAAAAAACGATGGGCTATAACCCATCGTTTTTTTTTTCTTCCTTTTTTTCAAATCCTCAAAAATGATGAAAAACGGCGTGCTATAGTATGCCGTACAGTATGGGCTATTAGACGAGCGTCTAAAAACGGGATAAAAATGTCTAAAAATAGACGTCTAAAACACGTCTAAAAATAGACGTGTTTTAGACGTCTATTTTTAGACCGTTTTTTATCCCATTTTTGACCATGGGCTATAGCCCATACTGTACGGCATACTATAGCAAGCCGTTTTTCATCATTTTTGACGATTTGAAAAAAAAAAAAAAAAAAAAAAAAACGATGGGCTATAACCCATCGTTTTTTTTTTTTCCGTTTTTTTTAAATCGTCAAAAATGATGAAAAACGGCGTGCTATAGTATGCCGTACAGTATGGGCTATTAGACGAGCGTCTAAAAACGGGATAAAAATGTCTAAAAATAGACGTCTAAAACACGTCTAAAAATAGACGTGTTTTAGACGTCTATTTTTAGACTGTTTTTTATCCCATTTTTGACCATGGGCTATAGCCCATACTGTACGGCATACTATAGCAAGCCGTTTTTCATCATTTTTGACGATTTAAAAAAAAAGAAAAAAAAAAACGATGGGTTATAGCCCATCGTTTTTTTTTTTTTTTTCATTTTTTTTAAATCCTCAAAAATGATGAAAAACGGCGTGCTATAGTATGCCGTACTACAGTATGGGCTATTAGACGAGCGTCTAAAAATGGGATAAAAATGTCTAAAAATAGACGTCTAAAACACGTCTAAAAATAGACGTGTTTTAGACGTCTATTTTTAGACGTTTTTTATCGCATTTTTGACCATGGGCTATAGCCCATACTGTACGGCATACTATAGCAAGCAGTTTTTCATCATTTTTGAGGATAAAAAAAAAAAAAAAAAAGACGATGGGCTATAACCCATCGTTTTTTTTTTCTTCCTTTTTTTCAAATCCTCAAAAATGATGAAAAACGGCGTGCTATAGTATGCCGTACAGTATGGGCTATTAGACGAGCGTCTAAAAATGGGATAAAAATGTCTAAAAATAGACGTCTAAAACACGTCTAAAAATAGACGTGTTTTAGACGTCTATTTTTAGACGTTTTTTATCCCATTTTTGACCATGGGCTATAGCCCATACTGTACGGCATACTATAGCAAGCCGTTTTTCATCATTTTTGACGATTTGAAAAAAAAAAGAAAAAAAAAAGACGATGGGTTATAGCCCATCGTTTTTTTTTTTTTTTTTTTATCCTCAAAAATGATGAAAAACGGCGTGCTATAGTATGCCGTACAGTATGGGCTATTAGACGAGCGTCTAAAAACGGGATAAAAATGTCTAAAAATAGACGTCTAAAACACGTCTAAAAATAGACGTGTTTTAGACGTCTATTTTTAGACCGTTTTTTATCCCATTTTTGACCATGGGCTATAGCCCATACTGTACGGCATACTATAGCAAGCCGTTTTTCATCATTTTTGACGATTTGAAAAAAAAAAAAAAAAAAAAAAAACGATGGGCTATAACCCATCGTTTTTTTTTTTTTTCGTTTTTTTTAAATCGTCAAAAATGATGAAAAACGGCGTGCTATAGTATGCCGTACAGTATGGGCTATTAGACGAGCGTCTAAAAACGGGATAAAAATGTCTAAAAATAGACGTCTAAAACACGTCTAAAAATAGACGTGTTTTAGACGTCTATTTTTAGACGTTTTTTATCGCATTTTTGACCATGGGCTATAGCCCATACTGTACGGCACTATAGCAAGCAGTTTTTCATCATTTTTGAGGATAAAAAAAAAAAAAAAAAAGACGATGGGCTATAACCCATCGTTTTTTTTTTCTTCCTTTTTTTCAAATCCTCAAAAATGATGAAAAACGGCGTGCTATAGTATGCCGTACAGTATGGGCTATTAGACGAGCGTCTAAAAATGGGATAAAAATGTCTAAAAATAGACGTCTAAAACACGTCTAAAAATAGACGTGTTTTAGACGTCTATTTTTAGACGTTTTTTATCCCATTTTTGACCATGGGCTATAGCCCATACTGTACGGCATACTATAGCAAGCCGTTTTTCATCATTTTTGACGATTTGAAAAAATTAAAAAAAAAAAAAGACGATGGGTTATAGCCCATCGTTTTTTTTTTTTTTTTTTTTTTTTTTTAATCCTCAAAAATGATGAAAAACGCCGTGCTATAGTATGCCGTACAGTATGGGCTATTAGACGAGCGTCTAAAAACGGGATAAAAATGTCTAAAAATAGACGTCTAAAACACGTCTAAAAATAGACGTGTTTTAGACGTCTATTTTTAGACCGTTTTTTATCCCATTTTTGACCATGGGCTATAGCCCATACTGTACGGCATACTATAGCAAGCCGTTTTTCATCATTTTTGACGATTTGAAAAAAAAAAAAAAAAAAAAAAACGATGGGCTATAACCCATCGTTTTTTTTTTCTTCCTTTTTTTCAAATCCTCAAAAATGATGAAAAACGGCGTGCTATAGTATGCCGTACAGTATGGGCTATTAGACGAGCGTCTAAAAACGGGATAAAAATGTCTAAAAATAGACGTCTAAAACACGTCTAAAAATAGACGTGTTTTAGACGTCTATTTTTAGACCGTTTTTTATCCCATTTTTGACCATGGGCTATAGCCCATACTGTACGGCATACTATAGCAAGCCGTTTTTCATCATTTTTGACGATTTGAAAAAAAAAAAAAAAAAAAAAAAACGATGGGCTATAACCCATCGTTTTTTTTTTTTCCGTTTTTTTTAAATCGTCAAAAATGATGAAAAACGGCGTGCTATAGTATGCCGTACAGTATGGGCTATTAGACGAGCGTCTAAAAACGGGATAAAAATGTCTAAAAATAGACGTCTAAAACACGTCTAAAAATAGACGTGTTTTAGACGTCTATTTTTAGACTGTTTTTTATCCCATTTTGACCATGGGCTATAGCCCATACTGTACGGCATACTATAGCAAGCCGTTTTTCATCATTTTTGACGATTTAAAAAAAAAGAAAAAAAAAAACGATGGGTTATAGCCCATCGTTTTTTTTTTTTTTTTTCATTTTTTTTAAATCCTCAAAAATGATGAAAAACGGCGTGCTATAGTATGCCGTACTACAGTATGGGCTATTAGACGAGCGTCTAAAAATGGGATAAAAATGTCTAAAAATAGACGTCTAAAACACGTCTAAAAATAGACGTGTTTTAGACGTCTATTTTTAGACGTTTTTTATCGCATTTTTGACCATGGGCTATAGCCCATACTGTACGGCATACTATAGCAAGCAGTTTTTCATCATTTTTGAGGATAAAAAAAAAAAAAAAAAAGACGATGGGCTATAACCCATCGTTTTTTTTTCTTCCTTTTTTTCAAATCCTCAAAAATGATGAAAAACGGCGTGCTATAGTATGCCGTACAGTATGGGCTATTAGACGAGCGTCTAAAAATGGGATAAAAATGTCTAAAAATAGACGTCTAAAACACGTCTAAAAATAGACGTGTTTTAGACGTCTATTTTTAGACGTTTTTTATCCCATTTTTGACCATGGGCTATAGCCCATACTGTACGGCATACTATAGCAAGCCGTTTTTCATCATTTTTGACGATTTGAAAAAAAAAAAAAAAAAAAAAAGACGATGGTTTTTTTTTTTTAATCCTCAAAAATGATGAAAAACGCCGTGCTATAGTATGCCGTACAGTATGGGCTATTAGACGAGCGTCTAAAAACGGGATAAAAATGTCTAAAAATAGACGTCTAAAACACGTCTAAAAATAGATGTGTTTTAGACGTCTATTTTTAGACCGTTTTTTATCCCATTTTTGACCATGGGCTATAGCCCATACTGTACGGCATACTATAGCAAGCCGTTTTTCATCATTTTTGACGATTTGAAAAAAAAAAAAAAAAAAAAAAAACGATGGGCTATAACCCATCGTTTTTTTTTTTCCCGTTTTTTTCAAATCGTCAAAAATGATGAAAAACGGCGTGCTATAGTATGCCGTACAGTATGGGCTATTAGACGAGCGTCTAAAAACGGGATAAAAATGTCTAAAAATAGACGTCTAAAACACGTCTAAAAATAGACGTGTTTTAGACGTCTATTTTTAGACCGTTTTTTATCCCATTTTTGACCATGGGCTATAGCCCATACTGTACGGCATACTATAGCAAGCCGTTTTTCATCATTTTTGACGATTTGAAAAAAAAAAACGATGGGTTATAGCCCATCGTTTTTTTTTTTTTTTTCATTTTTTTTAAATCCTCAAAAATGATGAAAAACGGCGTGCTATAGTATGCCGTACTACAGTATGGGCTATTAGACGAGCGTCTAAAAATGGGATAAAAATGTCTAAAAATAGACGTCTAAAACACGTCTAAAAATAGACGTGTTTTAGACGTCTATTTTTAGACGTTTATCCCATTTTTGACCATGGGCTATAGCCCATACTGTACGGCATACTATAGCAAGCCGTTTTTCATCATTTTTGAGGATAAAAAAAAAAAAAAAAAGACGATGGGCTATAACCCATCGTTTTTTTTTCTTCATTTTTTTCAAATCCTCAAAAATGATGAAAAACGGCGTGCTATAGTATGCCGTACAGTATGGGCTATTAGACGAGCGTCTAAAAATGGGATAAAAATGTCTAAAAATAGACGTCTAAAACACATCTAAAAATAGACGTGTTTTAGACGTCTATTTTTAGACCGTTTTTTATCCCATTTTTGACCATGGGCTATAGCCCATACTGTACGGCATACTATAGCAAGCCGTTTTTCATCATTTTTGAGGATTTGAAAAAAAAAAAAAAAAAAAAAAAGACGATGGGCTAGTTAGTTGGGCTTGCAAGTTGCGTGTGCATGCAGCGTGTGTGCGTCTGTGTGTGTGTGTGTGTGTGTGTGTGTGTATGAGAGAGGGGGGTGAGGTGGGCAGAAAGGCACGGTAACCATGGTTTCCAGATCGTATAGCAGTGGTTCAGGTCGCAAAAACGAGGGCGAGGCTTGATTTCTTAGGGCGTGCCAGATCAAATTCAGCCGTGACATTTATTAACGTGAGAACTAAATTAAGGAAGGATCAGCTGTTTGCGATCACTTTATAAATGCCGTGGCGACGTGGGTGTACTACGAAACCTGCACTCGATTGATAAATGAGGGCCTATGTGTGTGGCTGGCTGGCTGGCTGGGTCTGAGCACTATGTGTGTGGCTGGCTGGCTGGCTGGGTCTGAGCACTATGTGTGTAGCTGGCTGGCTGGCTGGGTCTGAGCACTATGTGTGTGGCTTGCTGGCTGGGTCTGAGCATACATAGATAGATAGATATTATAGCATTGACTGACTGAGACATCGAGCATGCATCCGCAACTGGTTGTGGCCCCCATCAAGTGACCTTTTGACCAATGCGGCCCTCGCCCCAAGTTGAGTTCGACACCTCTGCCATAGAGAATGCATTGGGCGTTTAAGTTAAATAACTCAGAAACTACAAAACATTTCAAAGTAAAACGTTCCAGCATGTGTCTCCACAGTAATATAAAAAGTATTAAAGTGAATAATAAAAAGTGTGAATGGAGTTTCTAGGTGAAAGTGATTTTTTGACGTGCCAAAATCTGCCATTGAACCCCATGTTAAAAGTCTCAAATTTGAAAGCACTATATTTCTAAAACTATGACACCTTTCAAAGATTCCTTTTCAGGCAAACATGTCCACCGTAAGATGAACCTAAGTAGGCTAGAATGGGGTTGGTAGGTTCAAGTATGTGCCAAAGTTTGTGCTATTGCCATAGAGAATGCATTGGGCGTTTAAGTTAAATAACTCAGAAACTACAAAACATTTCAAAGTACAAAGTTCCAGCATGTGTCTCCACAGTAAGCTGAATAATAAAAAGTGTGAATGGAGTTTCTAGGTTAAAGTGATTTTTTGACGTGCCAAAATCTGCCATTGAGCCCCATTGATAAATCATAAATCGCAAATCGGAAATGATAAATCGGGTTTGATAAATCGGAAATCGGAAATGATAAACCGGGTTTGATAAATCGTAAACCGGGTTTGATAAATCATAAATCGGGTTTGATAAATCGTAAATCGTAAATGATAAATCGGGTTTGATAAATCGGAAATCGGAAATGATAAACCGGGTTTGATAAATCGTAAATGATAAACCGGGTTTGATAAATCGTAAACCGGGTTTGATAAATCACAAACCGGGTTTGATAAATCGTAAACCGGGTTTGATAAATCATAAATCGGGTTTGATAAATCGTAAATCGTAAATGATAAATCGGGTTTGATAAATGTGAATTTGAAACAAAAGGCGATACCATGGGCTATAGTCCATGGTCTCTGAGTGATTTTCGTAATTTTTTCAAAACCTCAAAAATGATGAGAAATGGCATGCTATAGTATGCCGTCCGAGACCATGGGAACCTGGGGGTTATAATCTATGAAAAGGCAACACAATGAGCAGAAAATTACTTAAAACTGTTTAGTAGCCAAAAACGTCAAGACGTCTAATTGCCAAAAAAAAATCATCCATATTTTGAAAATTCCTCTAATCTGGTGTACAGGTGATGACATGCACATTACATGCATAATATAATTACAAATTATTTATTTCTTTATAATGGGAGAATTGGCACTCAGAGCCTAAACTGGTGACCACCAGTTTAGGCGTGACCACCAGTTAGGGTGACCAGTTAGGGTGACCACCAGTTTAGGCGACTGGTGACCACCAGTTTAGGTGCTGAAAGAGTTACATTGAGCAGAGCACTGCAGGGACTTGAACCCCGTTCTGGTAAACCAGGAGTACCACACCAGTGCCTTAGTTTTTGTTGTAATTTACAGGTTCCAAAAGTCATTACATTTCAACAGTAAAGTCATTTCACAATTTACATCAACAGTATATAAAAGATAATAAATCACGCTAACATTTTCAAATCCTTTGCAAAATGTATTTTTTAAACATACTCTTGCCGACCTCCCATGGCAAGCTCATGATGATTTAAAAAAGAAAAGTCCATATTAGCCTACACACTCACTGAAGAAAAACAATCATAACACAATTGGAAACCGGAAGAAGACTCACTCCACAAATACTTAGAGAAGATGGTTGATGATATCAGCAGCTCCTTTCCCCCCTCCCCCATAAAGAGGCATCTGACTCAACCAACACTAACCCCAACATACCATGCATGTCCTCCTTCTCTCCTCTTTCCCCAGATGAGGTCCTAAAACTAATGACATCCACTAGACCTACCACCTGTCCTTTCGACCCTGTCCCGTCTCCAATATTCCAGACCATCGCACCTGATCTGCTCCCCTTCATCACCTCCATCATCAACACCTCCATCATCAACACCTCGGTAACCTCAGGCTGGGTCCCATCTGCTTTCAAGTCAGCCAGAGTAACACCGGGGCTCCACCGGGCGCGTCAGCGTCGCGGCCCGGTCAGGGAATGTTCCTTTTTGAATCAATGAAGGGTGGCTCCACTGCCCGCGTTGCATTGCGTTGCATGACTGCATTAAAATTGCCCCCGTTCGTTTTTTGATGCACACAACGGAGACGCAACTCGCCCTAGCTGATCTGGGCATCGGTGGGACGGCACTAAAGTGGTGCTAATCCTACCTCACCAAACGGACCTACCAGATTTCTTGGAAAGGTTTGCTATCATACCCCTGAACCCTCCAAACTGGATTCCCACAGGGATCTGTACTTGGTCCCCTGCTTTTCTCACTGTACACTAAATCCCTTGGCACTATGATCTCTGCTCACAATATATCACTGCTATGCCGATGACACACAACTGTTTCTATCCTTCCCCCCCTCTGCCACCCAGGTGGAAGAGCGCATCACTGCATGCCTGGCTGACATCTCACAGGAGATGTCTTTCAACCACCTCAAACTAAACCCAGACAAGACTGAGCTTCTCTTCTTCCCAGCTAAGTCCAGCCCTATGCGGGACCTAATATTTCCATAGACAACACCCTGGTAACGTCTGTCCCAACAGCCAGGAACCTTGGTGTTGTCCTGGACAGTCAGCTCTCGTTCAAAACACACATCACAGCTGTCACTCGATCCTGTAGGTAGATCCATGACCCAAGGAATCCAGGGAAAAAGAGATTTTTATTTTACGATTTACGGTTCAAGAGTTATAGGGCGAAACGTAATGTGGGCTGTTATAGCACCACCATGAGGCCGGCTGACCTTAATTATTTTGTAATTATTTTTTGTAGTTATTATGAACCTCCCCTCCAAGTGTTACACTTTACAGCTTCCGAGAAAAAAATACTTGCATTTTCCCATTATAGGTCAATGGAAAAATGTATCTGCTTAAAATGGAAGTTTGGATTGCTCCATTTCATTAATGTGCACAAATCAAAGCTGGAAACATTTGTTACAGTACTTATGAGGATTGTATCTGTCTACTGTGAAAAAATATCCAGTTCCTTGATGGGGAACAACCAAAACTAAAGCTGTTAGAGGTTTCCGGCCCATGGCCTATAATGTCCTGCATGTCAGAATCAGTTGAAAAACAAAATAATCCAATTTTGTCAAACCTTTATTTACTGGACTAAGCTGACTATCAGGGGCCTCCAAGGGCCACATGTTGTTGAGCAGCACTCTTGCTTCAATCCGTACCAAACTTGGCACAAATCAGGGGCCATGACACGATTGTGGCTGGGGTGGTGGAATGTCCGCGACCGCGATGATCCACTCAGACGTGGCTATGGACTGCAGGGAAAGATGAATCGGCATATCACCCTCTAATTGCGTGAACCCGATTTATACTAGTCATCCGAGGGAGTCCCAAACGGAAAATAGCAGATTCTAAACTATTTTTGGCGTGGCACAATTGGACTAGTGGGCAACGAAGCATAAATCAGACTTTAGTTGTAGTAAATCTCAAAGCTCATCCCGGACCCTATACATGCAAATATACACATTTGGGAGTATTCAGAGGAGATGTGATATAAAGCAGACTCATATTATGAATTAAACACTTAAGGGCTATGAAAAAAGAAAATAGCCAATCTACAAGTTCACAATCTGTCACAATGTTTCGGAAAAATCATTTATCTTTTTTGAAATCTCAATTATTATAGGCTAATAATTATTATAGGAATTATTGTAAGAAAGGTTAACTCACGGTTTATTGATTCATTTATTTTTGCTGGAACGGTCAACTAAAGGAAGACTCCAGATTAAATTACATATAGCAATCATCAATTTTCCTATTGCATGATATTGATCCCAAATGACTTGCCATGGGGTCTATTTTGCAGAATTTCTCCTGTCATCCAGTTTCATTATGGCTCATAATCTGGTCAAAATGCGATATTCTGGGCATCATAAGACCCTGATTTGAGACAGACACACCCGGGGCTGGTTACTGATCCGTAATGGCAGACTTCTACTTCCGGTAAAAACGGAACAGTTTAATAGTTGCTGTCATTAAATACACATCCATGCCTAGGATGTCCCAAACAAGCTGCCACAGTCACAAGAACGATGGCTTCCATTTTCGCATTGCAACTATTATAAAGGAATAGAAAGCCTGCAGTTTCTGTTAGCTTGGATTCTCCATCGTCACTGGAGGATGGGTTTCTGAACTGCCCACAGCCCTCCTATGAGACACAGACCGCGTAGAAAAACATTGTGCTATTAGTATTTTATCATGATCATTAGTGAGGACCAATAATATGAAGATAGGTTGAAAAGTGGTGAAGTGTTCCTTTTAACTCACGACCCACAAATATGGGTCCACAACCCAAAACGGGTCTAGGCCCTCTGTTTGGGAAACGCTGATATAAAGAATAATGGCAAGGCTCTCGTTGTGGATCCAGAAGGCATGGGACTTGTGCAGCATTGCGTGACTGTGGAGCCAACATCCTGTCCTCGGTGAATTCCATCGAGGAGTGCGGCTGTTGTGGTTTTCCAATACTTCTCTGAAGTTCTGGAGCGAGGAGAGCGGAGGAGGGGGGGGGGGGGGGGGGGGCACTTGATTTATGTTTTCAGATCTCATCTCTCGCACTGTGACACTCCGCTGAGACTGAAATGAGAGGAGACGGCGATATTTGACAGGAGGGAGAAGCCCGCGCCGCTTTCACACTGGTTAGAATGTTTACCAATAGACAGAAATCTGATGTAACGGTCCCTTGTGTTGTTGAACTGGAGCGCGGTCGCCCACGCAGCAGAACCCTTGGCTTGTGGACGTTTAAGGAAGAAGCAGGGGATTGGAAGTGGTTAAGTCATTGGGGTTATCAAGTGGGCACCTCCCATCACAGATGTTTCATCACTTTAAGATCCACAACATCGTCAAAATGTTAAAGCATCTCAGAGTCACTCTCGCTGTGTGAACTTATAACTTGACTACGAGAGTGGATATAATTACCATACATGAAATGAAGTAAAGGTTAACTTGTAACTTTTTCTTAATGAATAAAATGACATTTTGTCCAAACTGTATGGTAGAGTATGTTAATACAATATAACTTTTGGTGTATTTTATCTCCCTGCACTTCTATTGGCCATATTTAGACCGCAGCCATCTTGCCAGCAAGGTGCTACCTAGGTGATACTCTAGGTGATACATCCAAACAGAAAAGTCCTATCTAATTATATTAAACAACGTCAAAATCACCAACATTGCAGCTGTAGCGAAAGCTTGAATTATCGTCTTTCAAGTGTTTGTTTCATAACAATCCACCGTAAAAATAAAAATCCACCACATTTTATGAGCTACTTCCTGTCAAGAAATTCCTTGCATGTGATTTGGAAGTGTTGGAGTTTGGAAACGCTTGTTGAATATCACTAACGGCCCATGCATACCACCTGTTTTGAATGTGCACATAGTGCAGCAGGAGGTTGCTTTACTGATAATGAGAGCTTCCATACTCTGATACTTAAAAAATAATCATCTGCAAGGAATTTCTTGACAGGACTCATAACATGTCTATGGTGGATTTTTATTAAACAAAAACTTTACAGATTGAAAGAGGATAATTCAAGCTTTCCCTACAGCTGCAATATTGGTGATTTTGACGTAAGTTGTTTAATATAATTAGAGAGGATTTTCTGTTTGGATGAATGCAGGGCTGTCTATGGGAAGTAGCACCTAGGTATCACCTTGCTGGCAAGATGGCTGCATTCTGAATATGGCCGATTGAGACATTTAGATCCTGTGTCTAGGTGAGACATGAGTCATGTCTCACCTAGACACAGGATCTAAATGACCTTTGACCGTTTCTGGTTTGACGTACATTTTGGCCTGAAGGTCAAGATTCAATTCATCCCCTGAGCAAGCAGGCAGGCTCTATTAGCTCAAACAAAGTATTTAAAAATAAATCAGCACTTGCGCAGAGACCCATAAGACGAAAGTTACACAGTGCAGCTTTAACTCACGGTTTACTCAAGATACTGAGGCCGCCGAGAGGTCCCTCAATGACAGTCGATTGGAAGAAGTTACTGAGGCCGCCGAGAGGTCCCTCAAGGACAGTCAATTGGAAGAATTTCGCCAGTCGATTGAAAGATTGTCCTTCTACGATGATGATGATGATGACGATGATCTCCTCTCTTTCACCCCGGGCATGGTGGACCTGATAAACATTGGAATAAAGTCGACCCCCCTTACCAGACGATGTCACCAACTGACGGCGTCCCATATGTCAAACCCAGCTCCAGATAGCCTAGAAATTACATTTGATAACTGATATGAACAGGGTCCATTATGCGCAGCAACAAACATGTATGGACCCCATGCTTCTAGAAAGCCTGGTGTTTCAATCACTGCACAGGTTGAGGTCCACAACATTCCTACTGTTATTTCAAATAGAGTGTCCAACACAAGGAGTGGTCTGGAGAGAGAATGCTGTTTGGTTACTGTACCTCACAGGCATCACAGCCCCCAAAAATGTGATAACAAGCTTAATCTTGCCTTGTTTAACATCAGGTCACTAACAAATAAGTCCTCCTCTGTAAATGATATAATCTGTAAAGAGAAGCTAGATATAATCTTTCTAACAGAGACATGGCTTGGCTCAGATGGAGCTGTTCTCCTAGCGCCAGCCTGTCCCGCAAACTACAGTTTCATTCACTCTGTTCGCAAGGCTAATTAAGGAGGTGGACTGGCAATATTTTTTTCAGACACGTTAAAATTCAAGGCTCTGACCCTTGGCAGCTTTACATCCTTTGAATACCAGGCCACTATACTACATGGTCAAGCCTCTATGCCAATGATTAGCATTTATCGCCCGCCAAAATGCAGTAAAGCAATATTTCTAACAGAAATATCAGAACTTTTATCTATCTGCTCCACTAACTATGACAGAACTCTTATCTCAGGTGATCTTAATCTTCACCTGGATGATGCTACAGATGCTATGGCTATGGGTTTCTTAGAGTTATTGCACTCCTTTGAATTTATCCAACATGTTGTTGGGCCTACACATAAACATGGGAACACTCTGGACCTGGTGATTTCTAGAGGGCTGAACATCACTGTGGAAAGGACTATTGAAAGGCCTGAGCTATCAGACCACTATCTGCTGTGTTTTAATATGACTGTCTCTGATCTAGAGAAAAACATCACTGAATATACCATAAAAAAGCGTTTTTTTTAGCTCTTCTGCAGCCGACGAGTTCTCTCGTCACCTGGGCCCCCCCCCCTGCCCGATACTCCCCCAGTGAATGATATGGTTCAAATTTTTAATCTTAAACTAGAGTCAGCTCTTGATATAGTGGATCCTTTGAAAACAAAAAAGAAACATAACACCAGAGTAACACCCTGGATAAATGAGCATTCACGCTCACTGAAGCAAGAATGTCGTAGAGCTGAGCGAGCCTGGAGAAAAAACAAACTCACCATCCACCTAGAGATTCTTAAAAAGTCAACAGTCGCCTATAACAAAGCCTTGCGTCTAGCAAGGAAGGCATATTTCTCTGGCATTATTAATGAGAACAAGAAAAATGCCAGAGTCCTATTCTCTACCATTGATCAATTTACAATTTACAATTTACAATTTAGGCATTTAGCAGACGCTCTTAATCCAGAGCGACTTACAATAATCAAGAACAAAAGCATGGGAATACATCACAAAAGCATTTATCATAAAACATGCGTAAGCTAAGAAAGTAACAGTGGAATATCTATATTATGAGACTATACATATAAACTATATATATACTACTATGCTATACATAATAACTATGGCGTGCTATGACTATATACAATGCAATTATAGTGCCGTCTACATAACATGCTATAAGTCTGTATCAGATGCTATCTAAGTCTAAGTCTGTATCAGATGCTATCTAAGTCTACATAAATGCTATCTAAGGGGGTAGGGTAAGTGCTATGGGCCATGATGGAGTCTAAAAAGGTGGGAGTGATGCTGCAGTTCTGACTGCAATGGGAAGTGCATTCCACAGTTTTGGAGCCAGAAGGGAGAAGAGTTTGGGACGTGTGGAGCGTTGTCCCGGCGTTTTTAGTGAGGGTACTTCCAGCTTCCCTGCGTTGGCTGATCTGAGTGCGCGACTTTTAAACCCCCCCCAGTCCTACAAGCAGTCATTCCCGGCCTCTAAAGCTAAGTGTAATGAGTTTGCATGCTTTTTTGACAACATTTTTAACATTAGAGCTGATATTATGAATGGTGCTGCTGCTAGCGCAAACCTTCAAACAGCAGCTAATGGTCCCAGGGTAGATCTCTCCAGGGGGAGCCTATTATCGTTCTGCGCAATTGATGAAGACGAACTCCGCAAAACTATATCACAGATGACATCATCCTCCTGTTCATTGGATACAATTCCCACCACCTTTCTCAAAGAGGTCTTAGACAGTGTGATTGGAGATATCCTAAAAATTGTAAACAGCTCTCTACAATCAGGCGTCTTCCCAGACTCACTGAAGACTGCTGTAGTTAAGCCCCTTCTCAAGAAACACAATCTTGATCCCTCTGTTTTGGGTAACTATCGACCCATTTCAAATCTACCCTTTCTGGGCAAAGTTTTAGAAAAATGCATCTTTCATCAATTGGATGTGTTTCTACAGAACAATAATGTGCACAACAAATTCCAATCTGGCTTTAGGAAAGGTCACAGCACTGAAACAGCACTTGTAAAAGTAATGAATGATCTTAGGGTGTCTGCTGACAAGAAACATGTATCCGTTCTCTTACTTCTAGATCCAACGGCTGCATTTGACACGATTGATCACTCAATTTTAATACAGCGTCTGGAGCACTGGATAGGCCTGTCTGGTACGGCCCTGTCCTGGTTCACCTCCTACCTACAGTATCAAACAGAAGTTACTTTGTCAATCTAGCCGAGTTTGACTCAGACAAACACAACATCAGTTCTGGTATTCCACAGGGCTCGATTCTTGGCCCTCTGCTTTTCTCCTTATACATACTGCCATTGGGCGAACTCATTGCCAATCACGGAGTCAATTTTCATTTCTATGCTGATGATACCCAATTATATCTTTCTGTGGCTCCAGATGATCCCTGTGCTTTAGACCCGCTGTTTACCTGTCTGTCTAGCATCAAATGTTGGATGAGTGAGAACTTTCTCAAGCTAAATGAGGATAAGACAGAAGTTCTCATAATCGGTTCTAGTGAGCAGAAAGAATCAATATTAAGCAGACTTGGCAACCTGACTGTAGAAAGTAACAGTACAGTAAAGAACCTGGGGGTTATTATTGATTCTGAATTGAACAAGCTCCCACTGTACCTTCGTCAGGCAGCCTCTGTAGACATTTTTAAAGCTCAGCTCAAGACCCTCTTCTACAACATTGCTTTTAATTGATCTTTTATTTTTATTTTTTATGTTTTTTTATTCATGTCCTCACTGTATTGCATTACTGCTTGTTTTTTTTAATGTCGTTGCCTTGCTTTTCTTTTATTCTCCATTGTTCTGTAAAGCACTTTGAGCTGCATTTCATGTCATGAAAGGTGCTATACAAATAAAGTTTTATTATTATTATTATTATTATTAAGTCACAACCATTAAAAATGTGTCCTTGACCTAAAATGCGTCTTGGCCCTATAAAAACACAGGGCTCAAGTTGATGAACCAATATGATCCTACACATTGCTTCCAGCGGCACCTGCCCCTCTAAACAAGAAAACACGGTGTCTGACTCTGGGCCAGGCTAACAAACCAGGAACCTCAAGTGGCCACTCTCTCCTGTCCTGAGCCACCGCCGTCCGCCGCCCTAAGTGAATCGGTATTCGGTAGCCTACTCCTCAGTTTCTCTCAGTATGATATACAGTTAGACAGACTGATGAGAGGTTCTTGGTTTACTTATGATCCTATAGATGCAGTGGCGGCCTTATATATGTTTCAATCGTTTCAATTGAAACGGGCCTTGAGGTTTTTCTTTTTTTTCTTTTTTTAAGAAATAGTAGTAGTAGTATAGTGTGTTGTTTAGTTGTAATTGTTCCCACTTCCCAGTGTGTGCACTCACTGCACTAGCAGCGCTGACAGTTGTGATTGCATCATTGTATAGCCTATGCTGCCTTCCAGTTATACCTCCTAAGTAAAAAAATGTTTAATCAAGCAAGCTGCTTTTGTGTATTTTCTACTTGGCTGTGTATGCTGTTCATGCTTTGAAGTCTGATAATACACACTGACAAAAAATATATATATATATATTTTTTCAATTATTAATTATTAAAATTATGACGTCATGAACGGGGCCTCCCTATCCTTAAGGCCGCCCCTGCCTAGATGACTATTTCTATGCATGCATAGAACAATCTTGTGTTGTTCTATGCATCTGGATTAAGATCGTCTGCTAAATGCCTAAATTGTAAAATTGTAAATAATGCTAATCTTTTAATAGCCATTTCTTTTTCTGTTGAAAATCGAATGCTCAAAATGCATCTACCGGATAGTGAATTGTCCCAAATATAAATACTCCCTGCTCATCTAGGACATGGCAAGGCCGAATGTAGAGGACACGTCCGGAAGGTCTCTTCTTCATCTTAACAGCATCACTCCTTCCTCTGGCCTGTGTTATCTCTGGTCTGTCCCCTCTGCTGTAGGCTATAGGGAAGCAGAGTGGCCATTAACACAGCCCATCTCTGTAATCAAGCCGTCAGAGGAGGTACCGACCGCAATACAACCTCCTCTCTCATTTTCTCACCCACTGGCACGCCTGCTCTATGGGGTGAATACAGCTGGCTTGCTAATACGTCTGCAGCAGGTAGACAGGTGGCAGTTCAAGAGCACACACACATACAGTAAAGTATACTGTTAAATCCTTTTGAATACATTTTGACCCACTCCGGATTTTACAGCATTATGTACTGGTCAGCTCTAAAGTTTTGTGAAAATAATCTTTGACAAAGGTTTTACTTCATGTCGTGATTCAGAATGAATGAGATAGTATTACTCATTATTAGTCACTCAAGTCATACAGCATCGGTGCTATATCCCACCCAGTCCCAGTGCTCTTGTGTTTGTTTGTTCATGTATGTAAATCTGTGTGTGTGTGTGTGTGTGTGTGTGTGTGTGTGTGTGTGTGTGTGTGTGTGTGTGTGTGTGTGTGTGTGTGTGTGTGTGTGTGTGTGTGGTGAACCTACTGTAGCACGGCCTGGCTTGCTGCTGATTCTGTGTATTTTGTTTGGTCTGTGTTGGAACGAGGGGGTAGGAAACAGGCCTGATCCAATCCCTCTTTTATGCCGCACCACATAAACATTTCAACTTCTGATGCCTTTTTATTTATCGCAGCACACATCCACATCCTTCTGTAAATGATCACCACATTTTCTGGGATAAAATTGTGTGTGTGACTGTGTGTGCGCGTGTGCGTGTGTGTATGCGTGTGCGTGTGTGTGTGTGTGTGTGTGTGTGTGCGTGAGCACGCAGGCCCGGATTAACAATGGAATTTACTGAATCTTAATCTCCAGGGCCCGCACCTTGCAGGGCCCTGTGCAAGACTATTTCAAATTAGTACAGCTGTTGCTTCCCTCGAAAAATGTAACGCAACACGGGAACCCCAGCTAGTGTTTTTGGTCGTCCAACAGTTTAACCACACGGTGGGAGGAGATTCAGATCTAGCGCCAGGGAGCAGCCTTGTACATTTATGAGAGCAGCGGTGATAGTGCTGGCAGTGTGCTGCATGAGCGCACTCGCCTTCATTCACTGAACGCATATATGTCGTTCTTGATTGTGTATTTGCATGGGAATCACATGCACGTGCGTGCACATCAAAATGGATCCGGTTTTGTGGGGAAATGATTTGCGTGCGTGCATGTGTGCCTGCGTCATGCGTGTGTGCGCGCCTTGTGTGCATGTGCCTTGCGTACGCCATACGTGCGTGCATGTGTTCTTTCAAATGTATCCCACATGTCAGTTCATGCACACTTACTGTACCTCCAAAC
The DNA here is from genome assembly GCF_964188405.1 of Protomyctophum parallelum. Classification (NCBI taxonomy): domain Eukaryota; kingdom Metazoa; phylum Chordata; class Actinopteri; order Myctophiformes; family Myctophidae; genus Protomyctophum; species Protomyctophum parallelum. The sequence goes on along the minus strand of NC_139707.1, from coordinate 25,783,930 downwards.
TACAATACATGAACATGCCTTTCTGTGATTGACCGGTTTTATGACTGGTGATTTTTTTAGGAAATGCCACCCATCTGGCACTGTTTCCTGATGGCCACAGTGAAATCAAATCCAAAAACAAAAATTATTTTGATTTGGTTCCTCAATGCTCAGATACAGGGTGAGTATAGACGAATCTATGGAGGGGTGCCCGGCCAGGCGGCCATAGGGCTGCTTGACACCTCAGCACTGATTAACTACACCTGGCCTACAGGGTCCGGCCATAGGGCTGCTTGACACCTCAGCTGGCCTACAGGGTACTGGGCACTGCTCCATGGATTTGTCTATATGTCTACACAGACTGCCGGAATATGTGACCATCTTGTGAACGTCACATAGCTTACAGGTGGTCTTTAAATACGTGGCCTAAAAAAACCCTCAATAAACTCCAATATGTTCAAAACTCAGCCGCCCGCCTACTCACCTCCACCCGATCCAGAGACCATATCACACCAGTCCTTCATGACCTCCACTGGCTCCCTGTCACTGCACAACCTGGCTCCCCTACCTCTCCGATCTCCTCAAGGAGTGACCGAGTGTGAGTGAGCGAGTAGCCGAGATTTGGGGTATTGGACTTCAGCTATATAAAATAACGAAAGCAAGGGATGTGAGTACGTGACTGGATGCGCCATGGCGCTCATGTCCGGCGCACTTCCGCCCTCACGTGCATGGATACAGGTCGCTCAAATTAATTGTAGCAGCTAATGAATGAATTATATAATATCTAAAAACACACATATTACCCCTGCATAAAAACCCCTGCAACGTGTTTCTTGTCTCCCAAACATCATTAAAATAAGATCTGGTTGCAAAAGGGGTGAAGAGTCCCTTTTGACAATTTTAATTCATATGCACTGTCCTTAGTTGACTGGCATCCCCGAGGTCTCTATCTTTATTGGGTCCGCTCCCGTGTTCCCTCTGGTGGATCTGCTGTTCTCACCATATTTTGCCTTTTTGTTATTGTGTTATGCAGTGGTGGAGAAAGTACTCACATGTTTTACTTAAGTAAAAGTATCAATACTGCAATGTAGAACTAATGTTATAAATAAAAGTCCGGAATTCTAAATGAGCTTTAGTAAAAGTATTGGTATCAAAATGTACTTTAAGTACCAAAAGTAGAAACTTTCTGCACAAACGTCATTGTGCAGAATGTCCTTTTTCAAGTTTTCAAATGTTTAAACATCTTTTGAAAATAGCTGATCTACAAGCTCATCGCGATGCATTGTGAGCTTGTATATTGACATTAGTGGTAATGTATGTGTTGTAATAATAATCCAAATTTACAAAGTAACTAAAGTTATGAAACTAATTGGAGTAAAAGTACAATATTTCAGTAGTAGTGGAGTAGAAATGGTAAATTCCCCAAGTACAAATACATCAAACAGTATACTTAAGTAAATGTATTAGTTACTTTCCACCACTGGTGTTATGTCAAGAATGGGACACTAGAGGTCACGTGGATAATAATGAGAATATACTTGGAGAACTAAACACTATAGTCGTAAGCTTTGTGAAATGGGACATCAAATGAGCCAAATGGTCAGTAAAAGAAATGAGGCAACTATTTACATGAAATAAACTGTTTCAGTTCTGGGCGTATGCTGATTCTCAAAGCTTGAAAGCCGGACCAGACAATGACAAGGAAGGGCTACACATTTGTGTACACTCAAGACGCTGAAGAATTGACAGTGTAGATTGGTATGTGGCCTAGACCTAGTGCATATCAAACTGGGGGTCCTTGAAATAAAAAGATAGTTGAGAAATCATGGATCAAATTTATATTCTGAAATGCTAAAATATACAGTATGGATTATCACATTCTTGTTGCCTGAGGTTATTCTACCAAGGATACTAAATATATTTCACTTAAAAATAAAAAATAATGTTTGGTCATGTTATCGTCTACTCAGGTTCTATTTAGATATTTGATATTAATTTTATCTGCCCCGCCCCCTTCCTATACCCATTGTAACCATGATAGATTCTTCAAAACACCCATCCTTGGTTCTAGTGTCTGATATTGACCTTCTAATCAATCTAATGCGTGAGGTTTTTTACAAACAAAAGTTTTGATTTGGTTTTTTTTATACATTTTGGGGAAAATGTTAAAATAAAATAAAAAAGAAACGAAAAAAAGGATTAAAAACATAGAAGTACGGGGCAGCTAAAATGAATATCAAATATCTAGCAACTTAAAAACGTATAGGGTACAAAAGCCTGAGTATAGTACAGCGGCTAACAGCCATATTGTGAGAGAACCTTTCACTCGGTGATACAAGCGTGAAATTTGGCATGAACATGCCTCTGGGTCACCTCTTTAACGTTTTTAACCGAGCCAACGCAAATTCCAAAATGGCGGTCATTTTTCAAGATGGCCGCCAAATAAAAAAAACCTTTTGTGGCGGTTCTGGACAACCGTGGGTGTGGCCGACTCGCGACCGGGCACTGCACTCCCTGTGAGTGTGTGGAACGTGTGTGTCGAATTTGAAGTCGGTGGGGCTAACGGTTCTCGGGTTACGTGGATTACAGATGTACACACGCACACAAAAATCGTGAAATATAGAAGATCATTGGAACGGTTGTTCGCTTGGTGATACAAGCGTGAAATTTGGCATGAACATGCCTCTGGGTCACCTCTTTAACTTTTTTAACCGAGCCATCCAAGAATCCAATATGGCGGTGCTATTTCAAGATGGCCGCCACATCTAAATGTTAGCCTATGTCTACATTTCTTACAAATTTTAGGAAAAAAATCACCATTATAGATGGATAGATAGTTTATTTATTTTTTTGTTATTTATTTATTTTTATTTATTTATTTATTCTTTATATTATTTTTTTATTTTTTTGTTATTTTTGTTATTTTTCATACTGAAGTGGCTAGAGCCATATTGTGAGAGAATCTTTCACAAGGTTATACAAGTGTGAAATTTGGCATGAACATGCCTCTGGGTCACCTCTTTAACTTTTTTAACCGAGCCAGCGAAAAATACAATATGGCGGTCATTTTTCAAGATGGCCGCCAAATAAAAAAGGCTTTTTGTGGCGGTTCTGGACAACCGTGGGTGCGGCCGACTCGAGACCGGGCACTGCACTCCCTGTGGGTGTGTGGAACGTGTGTGTCGAATTTGAAGTCGGTGGGGCGAACGGTTCTCGGGTTACGTGGATTACAGATGTACACATGCACACAGAAATCGTGAAATATAGAAGATCATTGGAATGGTTGTTCGCTTGGTGATACAAGCGTGAAATTTGGCATGAACATGCCTCTGGGTCACCTCTTTAACTTTTTTAACCGAGCCTGCGAAAAATCCAATATGGCGGTCATTTTTCAAGATGGCCACCAAATAAAAAAGGCCTTTTGTGGCGGTTCTGGACAACCGTGGGTGCAGCCGACTCGAGACCGGGCACTGCACTCCCTGTGGGTGTGTGGAACGTGTGTGTCGAATTTGAAGTCGGTGGGGCGAACGGTTCTCGGGTTACGTGGATTACAGATGTACACACCCACACAAAATTTGTGCAATATAGCTGATCATTGGAACGGTTGTTCGCTTGGTGATACAAGCGTGACATATGCCATGAACCTTCCTTTGGGTCACCTCTTTAACTTTTTTAACCGAGCCATCCAAGAATACAATATGGCGGTGCTATTTCAAGATGGCCGCCACATCTAAATCTATCTATAATGGTGAAATTTTTCCTAAAAGAAAGAAGAAATGTAGACATAGGCTAACAGCACCGCCATATTGTATTCTGGGATGGCTCGGTTAAAAAAGTTAAAGAGGTGACCCAAAGGAAGGTTCATGGCAAATGTCACGGTTGTATCACCAAGCGAACAACCGTTCCAATGATCAGCTATATTGCACAAATTTTGTGTGCGTGTGTACATCTGTAATCCACGTAACCCGAGAACCGTTCGCCCCACCGACTTCAAATTCGACACACACGTTCCACACACCCACAGGGAGTGCAGTGCCCGGTCTCGCGTCGGCCGCACCCACGGTTGTCCAGAACTGCCACAAAAGGCCTTTTTTATTTGGCGGCCATCTTGAAAAATGACCGCCATATTGGATTTTTCGCTGGCTCGGTTAAAAAAGTTAAAGAGGTGACCCAGAGGCATGTTCATGCCAAATTTCACGCTTGTATCACCAAGCGAACAACCGTTCCAATGATCTTCTATATTTCACGATTTTTGTGTGCGTGTGTACATCTGTAATCCACGTAACCCGAGAACCGTTCGCCCCACCGACTTCAAATTCGACACACACGTTCCACACACCCACAGGGAGTGCAGTGCCCGGTCTCGAGTCGGCCGCACCCACGGTTGTCCAGAACCGCCACAAAAGGCCTTTTTTATTTGGCGGCCATCTTGAAAAATGACCGCCATATTGGATTTTTCGCTGGCTCGGTTAAAAAAGTTAAAGAGGTGACCCAGAGGCATGTTCATGCCAAATTTCACGCTTGTATTACCAAGCGAACAACTGTTCCAATGATCTTCTATATTTCACGATTTTTGTGTGCGTGTGTACATCTGTAATCCACGTAACCCGAGAACCGTTCGCCCCACCGTCTTCAAATTCGACACACACGTTCCACACACCCACAGGGAGTGCAGTGCCCGGTCTCGCGTTGGCCGCACCCACGGTTGTCCAGAACCGCCACAAAAGGGTTTTTTTATTTGGCGGCCATCTTGAAAAATGACCGCCATTTTGGAATTTGCGTTGGCTCGGTTAAAAAAGTTAAAGAGGTGACCCAGAGGCATGTTCATGCCAAATTTCACGCTTGTATCACCGAGTGAAAGATCGTTCCTATTATCTGCTGTACTAGTAGGCGATAAAATTATCCAACATTTTTTCTTAAGTGCAATATCCCTTTATGTGAGGGGGCCATGGTGCACATAAGACGAACATCATATCAAAGATCATAACCATTCCTCTGCTAACCTATGGTCACATATTAACGATTTATCCTCAGAGGCCCCTTTTCCACCGTTTCTTTTGTTTTGTTTTTAGTCCATGAGCCAGAGCTCCAAATTTGGAACGTTAATTATGAATTGAGTGTGCAAAACCATACCTATATTAGATTGTTATCACAATGAAACTTCACCAGTTGAGTACTTACACGAAGACAATGATTTATTTTATTACAAATTTTACATTTTTAAATATGCAAATGTAGGCATTATGTAGGAAGATATGCAAAATAATCGAAAATATGAAAAAGCTACTACTGTGGAAGGGTTATCATGTATTAATTTACTTGTATTGATCCTATAAACAATTTAATATAGGTTTAGTTTTTCCCAACAAATTTGGAGCTCTGGCTCAACCAAAAATAACTGAACCGATTCCCATTGGGAACCAACCGGTGGAAAAAAGGGCCAGAGTGGGTCAGGTACAGTACCTAGAATAAATTCTAGCTAAATCATTCTCTTTTGGCTCAGACTTTGAGACAAACAGTGGTTGTAATGGTTGCCATGGCATTGCATTAAAGCACAGGCTCATGAAAGCCCGAGAACACAGCAGGTGGGTTTGAAACGAGTTATGCCACAAATGTAAAATTTTTCCCACTGCTGTCAAAAAAACGTTTCCCAACCATGTTTCCCTTGTCTGTCCATGCAGAACACATAATTCATAAAATGATCTCTGAGGAAAGATACACTATGAAAAAGAACACATGAAACTTAAACTTTATACTCTTGCTAAAGCTTAACATATTAAAGGGGCAGTCGACCAAAATGTATTATGAAATAAAGAGAGCTGAAGATGTACTGTTATATAAAACATACAAATAAATGTGATCAAATCCTTCTTGACTTATGCCAGATTCCAGTCAAAGGGCCTCCAGGCTATGTAAAATGAGTTTTTCAAAAGGCCAGTGATGTTTCAGCCTGAATTCTCATGTACTCATCACAACAGAATGATAGGATTCCTATGAAACGTTCGCAAATTGGCCCTTTAGTTGGAAATCAACTACTTTCCACCTGACCTCCCTATTTTGAGTATATAGACATTTCATTAAAAAGAATCTGCTATTTTCACAATTCATCATACAACAGGGCAAGGAAGCATTTCATCTCTCTCTCTCTCTCTCTCTCTCTCTCTCTCTCCTGTCCTGTCTAAATGTGCTTCTCTGATTTCAGGAAGGTATTCCTTAGAAAGGATTTCCTTGATTTGTTATCTTCTTTGTTCATGTTCAGACCCACACAGGTATTTTCAACTATGCGTGGTGAAATACACGCAATAAACACACAGGGACCAATAAACATCCAGCAGTAACTAAGTACATTTACTCAAGTGCTGTACTGAAGTATAATCTGTATTTATTTGTTGTCTCTGCAGGCCGAAGGGATGGGGAGAGAGTATAATGTTTTGCACCCTGTCCTTCCATCCGTCCGTCCAATCACTAATCTCTTCCACCGCTGTCTTGATCCCAGCCAAACGCTGCACACACTCCCCGAATTCCATAGCTGAACCTTTTCACATGGTCCTGTTATAGCGCCACCAGGAGGCCGATTTTTGCAAAACATATTTTGACAGTACATCTAGCCTATACCGGATTTAGCCATTAAACGACATGGGCTTCCAAAGTTTGCAGGGCTGCACATTGTAAAACATTTTTTTGGATATTACTCCTTCAAACTTTCACGCATGTGAGCAAGACGGGTTTGTTTGATATCTCATATTCCATTCTGATTCGCTAAGATTGATCTAAAGTTTGCAGGATTGGCCCGTTTTGAACAAAATATGTGGTTCTCACCAAAGATAATATACAAACATAGGTATGGAAAATAACAAAAACAAAAACAACAACAGATACATTTTTTTTTTTTTTTTTTAAGATATTTTTTTGCGGCTTACGCCTTTTATAGATTTTTGAAGGGACAGACAGTAGGCTGACAGGAAACGGGAGAGAGATGGGGGGATGACATGCAGTAAAGGCCGTGTCGGGTCCGGGAGTCGAACCCGCGGCACACTGCGACTGGATTACCAGTCCGGTGCCCAGACCGTTACGCTACGGCCTGGGCCAACAGATACATTATTTACACTTGTGAAGTGTGTGTGTGTGTGTGTGTGTGTGTGTGTGTGTGTGTGTGTGTGTGTGTGTGTGTGTGTGTGTGTGTGTGTGTGTGTGAGAGAGTGCGCTCGCTCGTGTGCATGCACGCACGCGCAAGCCTGAGTGTGCCTAGTGTACATGCATGTCATGTGTCTGAGTATGCACAATACAGCTACATTACGTTAGAATCAAGTGGAGAGGGTTGCTTCAAGAGGCTGGCCCTCAATCTACTGTATGTTTAAAGTTACAGAGTGAAGATGAGGAGTTGGCAATAAGTATGTGTGAATTCCAGAGTAAAGAACCTCTGACTTTTATGGAGAACTGGCTAAGAGTGATATACGGCTGAAGGGAGGATAACTTAAAATCATAGATACGACAATTTTGATTATTATTACAAATCATACATTAAATCCTGGAAATACTTGGATATATACTTTCTATATATTTGAAAACTTACCGCATTGATGCTTGAGTGACTTAGGTAAAAGATGTCAGTAGCCTACTACTTTCATCACTGCCACACGCACACACACAGTATAATCACTAATTGGCACAACTGATGATATAGCTAAGGTGATTCATCCGTTCTCAAATCTTCTATTAATGGCTAGATGTGCGATCATGCTCATTTAAGCAGAGATGGATAGCCTATTTCAACCAATTGCTTGGACCACCTGTAGTGATATAAATATTTCATTCTACTTTTGTCTTTTCCCCCCACTCATTTTAAGCCACATAGTAATACATCAAATACATAAAAAAATGTCATCAAGAATCATAAGTAGGCCCAGGCCGTAGCGTAACGGTCTGGGCACCGGACTGGTGATCCAGTCGCGGTGTGCCGCGGGTTCGACTCCCGGACCCGACACGGCCTTTACCGCATGTCATCCCCCCATCTCTCTCCCGTTTCCTGTCAGCCTACTTTCTATCCCTTAAAAAATCAATAAAGGCGTAAGCCGCAAAAAAATATCTTAAAAAAAAAAAAAAAAGAATCATAAGTAAGCTAAGAATCTAGCATCCGTCTAACAGATAGAATATCTCTACAATGAAACTATGAGTATAACACTAGAATGCCATGTCTATCTAACAAAAAAAAACAAATGATTCGACACACTGTTATTGAAACACACATGCACATGCAAGCTTGCAGGCGCACACAGTTGGACACACGCGGGCACACACACTCTTACTCATACGGATAATTATAACCATATATAATGATATAGTGTACACACAGAAAACCATATGCTCAATGGTGATGTGTGCACACACACACACACACACACACACACACACACACACACACACACACACACACACACAAACACACACACAAAGATGTATCTTCTCTGGCTAGAAGCCAAAGGCCTATAGAAGGGTGGACTGGCAGCATCGACCAAAATACACCCCAAAATGGACCACAAAAGAGCAGAAAATCCTCCACCACAGTGACTGGTATAATTCCCTGACGCAAACCTCCGGGTTCCTGCAGTCTTTGATGCAAACATCTCTATGACTAAGTGCCATCTTTCATCATGTCTGGTCTGTTTTCACTCTGGGTTACTTATTTGTACATGTAAGCGGTAAGACAACACAGCAGTAATAATCAGGGATTGGCTGATGACGTAACTATATGTTTATGTAAAAACGCTGTCATCAAGAATTCACAATCGCCGATTGGTTGAGGGTGTCACCGACATACGCAGTAGAAAACAGTACTTGCGCTGCTCTGCTTGCGCAAGTAATAATACGTACAGATTACACGAAATAGATAAACACAAAAATCACACCCGTGTGAAGTGAGGGGCGCTGTCATTATCGTACATCATACTACATCATCATCTCATTCCGACCAATCACAATTTGCATCCTCACCTTCATCTACTACTATCCATTCGCGGTACCCGAGCCTACCGCGAATGGATGCATGACGCACACACACGTTCCACACCACCACAATGATGCACGACCACGCCCTTTATTAGCCAATTGATCACATTGATCACCCCCCCAACGGGCACCGTTCTAGTACAGTAAAAGTAGTGGAGTAAAAGTACAATATTTGCCTCTGAGATGTAGTGGAGTAGAAGTAAAAGTTTTGGAAATAGCAATACTCAAGTAAAGTACAAATACCTCAAAATTGTACTTAAGTAAATGTAGTTAATTTCCGCCACTGGACCAAGGTACAGCAGAGGTCTTCGCGAGTCCAATTTGCCCGAGCCATACACAAATAGCCCCTTAAAAAATGTAGTCTACCCAAAACCGAATGGACCGATTGTTGTGTCACGAAGTCACGTGACACAATGCAAGGCGCACAGGCAGCTCGCCTCCCACTGGCCGGAGGAGAACGAAATAGAGGAGCGGTGGTGATTGACAGCTGTGACAGCCAATCGCCGGGTCCACACGGGTAATCTTGGAACCGTCATTTCACTGTCGGAGCTTAGAGACACACGGTAGCAGTCCCGACCCGGGTCCGGGTATTTTCGATTCTCGGGTTTACCTGAAGACCTCTACAGATCAAGGACCACAGTGTCACCTCCTGGGGACTCCCCACTCCACACCACCACCCCGCCTCCCCCCATATACTGGACATCCCAAGCTTCCCAATCCTCCCATGATCCCTCCAGGCCTAATTCAAAGCATCTTGGGGCCAGCGAGCACAGCGTAGAGAAGAAGGATGTGGCTAAAAGCAAATAAAAGAATCCTAACGACAGGATCAAAGTGGGCCAGCAAATCTATTCCTTCTGGGCACGGCGGCTTTTTGGGATGAAACAAAGAACGGCGGAGAAAAGGGAAGAAAATACTAGAATGTGTGTGTTTGTGTGTGTGTGTGTGTGTGTGAGCGAGCGCAAAGGAAACTGAAAAGATAAAAAAAAGAATGACAAAAAAAGAATGAAGCGGAGAGGAAGAAAGAAAGGCAGAATCCCACATCCTGAACTCCATATCTCACGGAATGGGTCATCAGCAGCCCGTGCTGCTGTTTGACTGATGGAACTCAGCAGCCACCCCAAAAAACACACGCGCGCACGCACACACGCCTATATTCTTTCTCTCGCTCTCCACTTCGTTTCATCTGCCTGTCACCACCCTTTTCGATATGCCTGATCAAAAAGATGCGTCAGGCCCGCATTCATAACTCAGGCTATCTATGATGCTTTTATATATCTTTAATGCCATATACATCAGGGTATTGGCATGTCTGTTTGACGTACAGTATACTGAGTGTAGGTCAGGGTGAGATCATAAAAGTAAATAAATAAGTCAAGAGAACGGGCAGAAAGCCAGAGTGCTGTGAATGCAGGATGTGCACCAGAGTGCACTGAGGCAACAAGCATCCAGCATTCCAGATTTATGGAGAAATACATGGACAGTGTTTTCTGTTCTATATCAGGAAGCATATGCCCGAGTTATGCTTGGTTGCACACCGTAGCGTGCACCATCGTAGCTCTACAAACTTGAGCCTGTCGATCTGCTATTTTTGGTGTGCAACACAATTATAAATTAGCTTTACATTTTCTTTTTGAGATTATGCTAATGTACATATGATCGCGTCATTACATTCATCTTTCCTAAAGTACTATAGGACGAACGGACAAACAGGTATTTTTTCTAATACTGCTGCCATCCTCTGAATCCTGAATTATTCTCTCATGCCATATCACAATAGTGCAATATGCAAAACCACAGACAATGTCCAGTCTAATATCATCGATATGAATATAATATTGATACTAGGGATGTCCCAATCACCCTTTTTTGCCCCCGATTCAGATCATTTGAAAGTGACGTGATCAGCCCCGATTTCCGATCAGGTGATCGGATCGGGACAACCCTAGAAGTATTGAGAGTTCAAAATGTGCAACCCAGATTCGGCTCAAACAAGGGTCTAAATTAATTTAGCTCCTAAGCCACCAAAATGTGGAACGCCCTACCAACAGCCATTAAGACATGTGAATCCCTTGACTCCTTCAAAACCACTCTCAATGGGCCCCCGCCTCCACCACCATTTCCCCTTACTGTATATGCTTTTACCTTTTTACTTTCTTGATGATTTCCTGTTTTTTGTTATAGAAGTATACTGTATATTTGTACATCTCTAAATGTTCTGATGAATTGGAAATGGTAGACCCTAAACAAGTGTACTAGTCGTCCACATTAACAGTTTTTGTATTGACTTGCTAGATAGTGCTTTCATTTGAAATGTACCCTGCATACTTTGAAATGACATTTTCAATCAATTAATTGCTGCTACAATGTCTCATTGACAATGAATGGAGAATGTACGTCATATTTGGACGTGCAAATCGTCATGTTACGTCATGATGATGTACGATGATAATATATAGGGTGTTACGCATGGCGGTTAAATGGGGTTAATTGGTTGAGAAAGACTTCAGATAAGTGAATTCAGATAGCGTTGGCTAAGTTGTCAACCACTTCAACTTATACGAAAAAGGACTTCATATTTCTTTCCTTCCACACCGATTTTCTGGTTCTCGTTGGACTTTTGAAGCAGCATTCATCTGGCATTGAAGTAGCCTAAAACAAACAACATTTGCAAATATTGTTTGATCCAGGTCTGTTTGGAAGCAGATGCACTATAGGCCGGCCCAGGCCACCTGCACACTAAAGCCCAACACACACCGGCTCCGTCCGACGCGGCGCGGCGCCGCCTGGAAAAAAGAACTGGTTCTATCGGCGCGCAATGCGAGGCGCTAGCGCGCGTCGGACGCCGCCGGTGTGCGATAGGTTCATTGAAAATAATGGAGGCGGCTGTTTTGACGCGCGGCGGTCGCAGACGGTGTGTGATGGGCTTGTGCTTTACTCAGGGACATCGCCTCCACACTTCTAAGTCTACCTGTTCTTTTTCTTTTATTTGTCCCCAACTTGTATCTTTGATTTTCTTATTTTAGCACAATTCCATGATTCCACTATAAACAACATGTTTCAATTTGGTGTAAAATTGCAATTTCTGTCCTGAAAATTCACTGTATTCGCTGTATTCACATGCACATGTCGTATAGTGTTGTAGTCGAGTCCACCTAAAGTGAGTAGGCCTAAATACCAAGTGCGGGAGGGGGTCGAGTCCGAGTCACATTCTTTCTTTTGATAGGTACTAAATAATAATAAACTCTGTGAGAGCAGGCAGGTGATTCAGCGACACTCCGTTACTTAACAAGATAGCTGCCTAGACAGACAGATCTCTTATAATGTGAATGGGTATATGGGTATAATACATTTATTTCATTGCATTATAGTGACTCGTGACTTGAATAGACTCGGTGGAGGGAGAGTCCCAAGTCCCTTGGTCCCTTGGTCCAAGTCAAAATTAAGGGCGATTAAAGTCAAGGACTCGAGTACTACAACATTAATGTGTTTATTCCACATCAATGCATAAATACACCGTCTTTTTGTATTCGTCTCAAGCTCATGGCATTCATTCACGCCAGTATTTCTGCATTTAATTAATTTTCATTTGAGCATGTTGATCATTTCAGGGTCATAAACCCTAACACGTTGTCGTGAACCACCCACGGCACGACACGGCTAGGCTCCCCGTTTCATCTTCCCCGGGCCCGGAACACAGGATTCTGCGTACAAAAGCAAACCAAAATCCACGCTTTGCACGAACCGCATATTTAGAGCATGATGCGTCAATCCCCATAATTCACATGACTGTCGTTTTACCCTCAATTTACAACATACGTTGCAGCCTGGGAATCCGCAACACATTTTCTCAGTCAGATGAGAAGAAAGGAAACCATGGACAGACATGAGACAAAATCTAACCAGAGTAGCAGCGGTGGAAAGTATTTACTTATAAGTACTGTACTTAAGTACTTCCACATTGCAGTATTGATACTTTTATTTAAGTAAAACATGTGAATTATTTTTCCCACCACTGCCAGAGTAGTGGCTGAGGACAGGCAATGACATTTCAGATGGTCTGTTAATGTTACAACAAAAGAAAATGATAGAAAAAAAACCTTTCCAAACCATGATGTCACGAGGGGAAAGGAAAATGTGTATTTCCATTATCATATCAATGTTTCCAATCCATGCACAAATGCAAGAAACACATATCCTTCGACGTTATACATTCGTTTGATCAAATGTTTTTGGTTTGACTTTCTCTCAATTTAGTCAATGCAATGTGTATAGTCACTGCCAGCCCCTACTGTAAAACGCCTTGGATAAAGGCGCTATATAAATGCACCATTTACTATTTGCGGGGTAACATGTTCGGAGGAACATGCTATCCCTCCCTGTTGGGGTGCATACGTTGGTTAGACATACCAACAGTCTGCTAGGCATTAGTCCGACAACACCGTCGCTCCCGACATGCGTGGCCGGTTACAACTATCCCATGGCCTGTTAAAACTGACTGGTGGCTCCCGACAATGCGTGGCAGGTTACAACTAACCCATGGCAGGGGTAGGGCGCCGGACTAATGCCTGTCGGGTCTGTTAGTACGTCAGACCAAACACATGCACCCCTCCCTGTTCCCCTACCCGCCCAATAGGGACAACCTATAAGGCATCAAACCCCAGGCTCCACAAGTAGCGTAGTGATACTTAACCCTGTGCCACCCACATTGGGCATTGGGTTCTGCAGAGACGGGCACATTTTACAGTGGTGCATGAGTGGCGGGAGGGGTATATTTGGGTTACTGTGTGCAGACTGCAGAGTAACCCCCAAAAGTTTCACTACAAAACAAAGGGGCTGCTGTGTGACAATTTCGCTCAGGCCTCCCAGTCACTGTAAGGCCCTTTGTAATCACCACAAAAGAACATACCAGTGGGGTAAATCCATAACTCATCCACACAAACAAACTCTGATGTCGGTAAATGAGCCGAACTCCAGCCCCTGAAGGGTGAGACTTGGTTTTGCGGTCTGGCCTGATGAAGTCAAACAATGCAGCTGAATGCCGACAAGATGATAAAATCGAGAACCCGAGAGACACGAGGCTGGGTATAAACCTGTCAATACTGGAATGAGACTTCTTATTAACGCCCAGTGGACAACAAATATCGTCCAAATGTATTGAGGAATGTGATAGGCCTATACGGACAGTGGTGGTGATCTATCTTATGGAATCTTATCTATTTATACATCTTGGCCTCTGGTCATTTGCTCAGTTGGTTAAAGAATAACCAGATAGTGGGTGTCAATAACACATAGCATATGAATCAACAAGGCTATAAATTGTGTGACGGCTGCAAATGAATCAAAAGCCACGGGATGACTAGATGGGGTTTTTTGTACGTGACTAGGCTTTTTTATTGGACATATCTCCCTATTTTGGTCACAATGCATAATTTCTCAGTTTTCCTCCGTTAATGTGCTTCGAGACAAGTTCAAACTTCATGATCTCAGAATTGCACAAATCCTTGATGTAGAGCAGTGGTTCCCAAAATGGGGTATGGGGACCCCCAGGGGTACCTGAGGGAGATCCAGGGGGTCCCCAGCTAAATGATAGTTTGGAACGAAATGGACCATTATAGGGGTCTGTAACTCAGAGAGTGTACAAATGGAACCAAATGGACCTGTTGGGGTTAAAATAACATTGATTTTACAATATAAATTGTGGGTCCCAGAAAAAGAAATGCCATTAAATGGGGGGTCCGTAGACTAATGCATGTCAAACTGGTGGTCCTTGACATTAAACGGGTTGAGAATCACTGCTAGAGCCGTAAAAATCTTATGGGAGTCCCTGGCATACCTTTTCAAATGGGGGGGGCGGGCTATTTGTTGTCCATTTGAAGGTCCTTGACATGAAAAAGCCAGTGATGTAGACCACAAGCTTGTAAAGCTATCAGTTTTAAAATCTCATGAAGTTATAAAGGCATAGATTCATTTTACTCTTTAAAAGAAATAATTGGATGACCTCTTTTCAGTATTTAACCCGTTTGACAAGACTCATGTTTTTCGTCTGAACTTATCAATGTGAAGTGGAACGTATAGTTGTCGAATACCTAACCTCACAGGACATTATTGTAAAATCAGTGTGATGCAGAGCTCTCGATCGTGCCAAGGACAGCCATGACAGCTGGCACCACACATAGCCTAAAACAATACACACTGCGTCCGTCCCAGCGACAATTAGTACACACTTGTGCTGTCACGGCAAGGATGAACACGAGACCCCGCGCCATCATCTCAGGACAGCGAAAAATAAACGGACGACTGGACGGCGAAGAAACAAAATAATGAATAGCAGCAGGCCAGGAGAAAGGATCATACGATGTCTTTAACGTTGGGTGTCATTGTGTATAATACAGATCTCACTCTGCCCACTGTGAGTCTAAACTCCCGGCCGTGTGCAGACTCCCAGAGTGTCGTTGGGGAGTCACCGGCAGGAGGACCATGCATGAAAGGACTTGCCGCGGGTCATTAAAATACCTTTGAAAATATGGGATGCTTATCAAATAATAAGAAACACATTGCTCCGCTTTCCCCCTTGTGCAAATGGGTAGTGGATTTGGGTTTAGGGCAGATAGCTCGTACCTTTTCAAGTGCTCTTTGAAGTCTGGGCCTCAAAACATGCGAGGCCTGGGAAAGTGGAATATTTTATGCACAGCATCAAGCAGTGCACTGGCTTCTATAAAGGTCGCGACCTTGCTCCGTCTGTGTTTTTATCTCTGTCAAAAGAGGAACATTTTTAGCAGACTGTCTCAATAGATTTAGAAATGCACTTCATATTCTGTTACAGTCCTCTTGGGTAAAAGGAGGTTCTGCTTTGACTCAAATGCTGATTACTTAACTGATAAAAGAGCATAAAAGATAAACGTCACCGGACACAAAACCTTAAATAACAAACTCATAATTAATATACTAATTTATAGTTTTTAAAGACTGAAGTGGAGAAATACAGTATATTATATCAATATATAGTATCAAATTTTAAATTGATATTTAATGAGATTCTGTGTGTAAATCAATAGTATGACCTGACATAGTTAATTGATACCAATATCAATTCTCCTTTTTCCTTACTCAGCTGAGCCATGTTTTTAATTTGAAATGCACCTAGCATACATATGTACAGTACAAGTACAACTAAACCCTTGAATAAATACAAGTTAACCCATTCAGGACAGGAACCTTTTTTGGGGTTCTTATTGCCATCTACAGTATCATTCGACATCAGTCCTAAAGGGTTAATACGTTATGTGAATACTGTCTAGTCTAAGGTATAATGTTAGTTGTCAAAATGATAAAAGGATTTGCTTGGGATGAATTACAACAAAAGCAAAGGATTTGTGTTGGACAACTCTTCATTTCATTAATTTAATGTAGGCCTACATGACAACCGTAATTGATTTCTTTCAGCTTATATTTCAATATGAATTGTTCATCTCCATCAGGGTTCCTCATCTTAAACCTGATAAGACCTACTGACAAATTCACCTCGGTGTCCCCCAGTGGCCTCCCTGTAAAAACACCAATCACTCTCTGCTCATAAAACAAAGGGGTGGATATTCAGAGGGAAGGGGATTTTCCATAATGGTCTTTTTCCAAACTTTCAGGCCCCAGCTGATTTAACAAGAGGCAAACACCGGAACAGCACATCAGTGCAGAAGACGGGATCTGACAAAATCACTTAGCCTTTAAGCAAATTACTGTTGTCACTTAAATTCCATTGTTTTTTTTTGTTTTTTTTTTACTTGAATTGAAAGTTTATATGCTAATGTATGTGTCGAGGGAGTTGAATGGTCAATGATGAGCTAAAGTTCGGAATAATCTCACACAATTAGCAAGCATTATTTTCTTTGAGACAGTCTGCTGTTAAATTACATTTGTCATTTAATAATGCAAAGAGTCTGGGAGAAGGAAAGGGGAGAGAGAGATAATAGAAACAACATTACAACTGCATCACATGAATAACCATTGAATATTTTTGACATAATTCCATGTCAGCATTTAAATATGTTTTAAATGTTTATTTCTAGAATCAAGGAGTCTGTGTTATTGATGCCATAAATATGTAGAAATTACAGGAGATAAACTGAAAAACAGGTGAAATGCATAGGAGTTTATTTCACTACTCTGGGAGACTTTTGGAGCTGGAAATTATATAGGCCTACAGTGTTTTGGGGGAATTCTTAAACTGGGCGGTATTCCCTTTAGAAGGTGTGGCGTTTGTGTTGTTTAGCTAACGTATTTCATTCGACCACTATTCTTTTCATGTCTTGCCTCCTACGACTTCCAGAGACTAAAGCCAGTCAGGAAACAAAAATAATAAAACATTCAACCAAAAAGCTTTGTAGAATGAAGACAATAATGTGTAAGTATTACATAATATCATTTAAAAACAAATTGGGATTTCAAAAGAGTTTCTCCCACTTGCCATCTCTGTGCACATTTGTGTCTTTAGCAGTGGTGTACCCATATTACTGTACTTAAGTAAAATGTTGAGGTATTTATACTTGAGTACTTCCCAGTACTTTTACTTTTACTCCACTACATTTATTTGAAAACATGAGTTACTAATTACTTTGATTATCATTACAAAACGTACATTAAACCACTTCAGCCCCGTCTACATTTCGGCCATTTGAAAATAGCCAATCTACAAGCTCACAAGCTTGTAGATCTGCTATTTTCAAAAGATTTTTATACATTTGAAAACATTTTGCATTATTAGTACTTTTACATTTGGTACTTTAAGTGCAATTTGATGCCAATACTTTTACTTAACGGAGTATTTCCATATTGCAGTATTGATTACTTAAGTGAAACAGTCAAATATACTTTTTCCACATTTGTGTCTTTTTAGCTTGACTCTTATTTTCCACTCTGACTGGAGGCGGGAATGCTGCCGTCCCTTCATGCTGCGGTGTAATCAGGGTTTGGGGTAAACAGGTCCAGGGCACAGCTAGCCCGGCACCACTGTCTGTCTTTGACATCTCTCCCTGACGTTCCCTCTCTGTCACCCCTACCTCAGAATTCCTCCTGCGTGGCTCATACTCCCCTGCTCCGGGCCAAGCCAGTTTCCCCCGGAGACCCATCTTCGGGAGGAAATTATTTTTCATTGCCCCCGAAACGCCGTGTCTCCTGCCAGTTTGGCCGAGTCATCCTCATGCTAGCCCGCGGGATGTCAGGCCAGCTAGACTTCCTCCTGTGCAGGAGGGATGGGTTGGGGGAGTTGTACAGGGGTCAGACCTTAAGGGAGACGGGGTCACAGATCTGGGCTTCAATCCCTCACCACTCCACAGCTCCCGTACCTCGGTCCACCCCATATAGAGTAACTCCAGGTTGTATATTATCTTAAATGTACTAGGCTGACTTCTCTAAAACAGTAGGAATGTCTAATCCATCTTCACAGGGTCACTGCGGGAGCTCCCTGTCAAGCCCCATGTTAGTTTTGTTTCACTTCAAGTGGAGGACACTGGATTTTTTTGTGTGAAACAGGAGTCTCAAGTTGTGTCGTTAAACGTTATGTTTTTAGTGGCCCGATTTCAGGGCCAGGAAACTAAACCAAAAGTTACCAAAGTATTTAACAAATAGTCACTACTGACAGTAAATGCATTTTCTCATTGTAGTTTCCCTTAGGATTATGCACAGCATTTAAACTTTTCTTCCCCCGTTGCAGTTGAATAATTCCTTCATAATCATGATAGTCCAGTAATTGGGTGGGTAGGGTATCTATACTCATTTTGTCTGTGTCATACTATGACTGTTGCTTCAAAAATGCAAGGAGTCATTCAGTTGGCTAGATGGCCTCAATGTCCCAGGTGACTCAGCAGGAAATCCATTGAAAGGCCATCGATAACATATTAAGGTTTTAAAAAGAAAAAGAAAATCACCAACTACCACACCAATAACCACTAAACGTTGTCTTTCGATCCTCAGTTAAACACATTCCATTTATTTTTATTTTATATTCTAAAAGTTGTAATTGTCTCCGTATTCATGCCAGAATGACCTAAAATATGAGAAGCACGGTGTTTGCTCAGATGCGGCTGGCGAAGAAATACCTAACGATCAACAGTTGTATAATTGCTTTGTTGTGAGAGAAGAGTTGAAAATGCTGTCATCCTTCAATTAAGTATCAGCACGCCTGCGATCGTCAACGGAAGTCTTCATCATCCCAATGAAGGCCTCCAATTGAAATGGAACACATGGTCACTGATCAACGAGTGAAAGGTTCAGCAGCCAGACGTAAATCAGTGACAAATCGTAATGATATGCTTTAAAGCGACAGAACATCAGACTTCACATCTAAAATTATTCTCATTGTTCATGTTACGGTTTCTCACAACAGCTAACTCCTCCGGGGCTGTACGTGCTCAACTATTGCAGAGTTCTATTCAGCTTATACTGCAGGCCCTAAAACACACCAGCTTGGCCAGTGGTTCCCAAACGCTTTAGCCCGTGATTAAAACTAGTGAAAATAGCAAATCTACAAGCTCACAATGCGGCGTGAGCGCATTGTGAGCTTTTAGAATCTCTTTTCACTAGTTTGTTTCATGGAATTTTTGATTTCTCGTTTATTTCTTCATGAAACTATACTGAAAGAAATCATCGAATTTGTACATTTGTACCTCTCCACAGCCAAGACAGATGCTCCTGTGGGGGATCGTGCTCAACGGTCTCTAGCAGGGCCAAGGAGGAGTCCTTGGAGTGTCTGGTGTCTGTTGTGAGCCCCTCTATGCTTGGTCCTTTCTTTCATTGCCACTTTCTCCCGCTTTCCTTCCTTCCCTCTCTCTCTCCCTCTCTCCCTCTCTCTCTCTCTCTCTCTCTCTCCCTCTCTCCCTCTCTCTCTCTCTCTCTCCCTCTCTCCCTCTCTCCCTCTCTCTCCCTCTCTCCCTCTCTCTCTCCCTCTCTCCCTCTCTCCCTCTCTCTCTCCCCCCCCTCTCTCTCTCTCTCTCAGCTGTGGCAGGCAAAACACAATGATTCATTGATCTCATTTTTCTCTCATGGATTGTGTTTTCCAGCTCCTGGGAATCTGATTTCCTGTTTCTGCTCCCGTCAACTGATTGGTGTTTATGTTTAGAGATCTGTTTCTTATAATCATTTTGGGTTTTTTTCCCCCCCATTTTCTTTTTTTGAAACCTCTTTTTTACCCTTGCCTTCTTCTCTCTCCCTCTGTCTCTCTCCTTTGTGAACTGCTCCAAGATTAGGTCTGCTCAAGGGACAAGGGTGAGGAGGTTTGAGGCCTTGGCAACACAACAGTCAGCTGACAGCAACACCTAAAAGGCTCAAGCAACTCAGTCCAAACAGTTCAAAAAAACAAAAAACTAGAATGACTCAGTCATAACTTAAGTCAGAGCATTCCGAGTATGCAGCCAATACGGTTTCATGTTGCAGCGGTCAGAGTAAACTATATGCAGCCAATAAGGCTTCACGTCGAGTATGGGTTATTATGCCGTTCAGACTATGGGTTTTTATGCCAATGGGAATTGGCTAGTTAGAGGTAGCCATTGATGAAAAGGTGTCCACTACGGTCGCTACTAATGGTACGTGTAAATGTACGTGTAAATGTTGTCCAGGTACTTTTGAAGCAGCTGGCAAAAGCATGCCCATATTGAATGAGTTGTGTGCATGCCGTTGTGTTAATACGTGCATGTGTGAGAACTTATGGAAGCATAAAGGGCCTTGCAAACTTGAAGCGAGGAACGCAGGCGTTGTTGCCTGGATGAACACAGGTCTCCTCCAGGTCTGTTGAAGAGGGGCGCAGCAACGCAAGCGTAAAAAAAAAGCTAAACAGAATCCAGGTCTGGTGAGTCGCGGGTGTGTGAGCGTAACGAGCACGCGTGCAAAGAAATCACAGGACCGCGCTCACGTAAATACGCTTGCGTTGTCGCACTGCAACTTCTGAGGAAAAACGCAGGTCTCATTGAAAATGAACTATAGGCGCGTTTTATCGCTCCCCGTTTGCAAGGCCCTTCTAAGCTGCCAAAATTAACGCATTTCTCGAGACAAAAATAAATATGCGAAAGCATTTACATTTATTGTCCTCATTCTATGACAGAATTAAAACGATAAATAAAATAACCCTTAGGGAAAGGGTGCGTCTCAGAGCATTACGTCTTTCTTCCCATCTCCGGAGATTAAACATATTATGTTCATTTTCGACTGTTCAATCCCATTGATCCCGTTTTGTCTGCCTACAACATGGTGTCTGACAACACTAAAAGCAAACACCAACACGTGAACCTGTTTATTAGAATCACACCGTGAATTAATTCAACTTGACTTTGACAATGCTTTGATGAGGCCTGCAGTTTCATCCTATAACCTAAACCTGACATGTAATCCAGCTCGGGAGCAGAACCATCCTATACTGTATCTATACTGTTATACTCAGTGGTGGAAAGTAACTAAGTACATTTACTTAAGTAGGCCTACTGTATTTAAGTAAATGTTTGAGTACTTCCAGTATTTCCAACTTCCAGTAC
Source organism: Protomyctophum parallelum (assembly GCF_964188405.1). Lineage (NCBI taxonomy): Eukaryota > Metazoa > Chordata > Actinopteri > Myctophiformes > Myctophidae > Protomyctophum > Protomyctophum parallelum. The sequence continues at coordinate 25,762,430 of NC_139707.1, read as the reverse complement.
TTTTACTACTCCAATAGCCTACATCTCAGAGGCAGATATTGTACTTTTACTACACTACAAGGGATGTGAATTATCGATGAATGCATTAATAGTTAATTGATAACATACAAATCTACATTTAGCTGATACACAGAAATAATACAAATGGCACATTATATTCCTTAATCAAATATTTATTTGACCATTGACGATACAGGGCCAGGCATCTTTGTATGTGCGTTCCTCGGCCACACGCTTGCACAGACAGCATTACATTCACAGAAAACCACCCAATGATAGAATCGCATCATTTTCGATTAATTACGATTAGTTATTAAATGTTAACGATTTCTTATCTGCGATTAATCGATTAACTATTAACATCCCTGTGAGCTTGTAGATCTGCCATTTTCAAAATATTTGTATAAATTCGAAAACATGAAATGGGAGATTCTGCATCGTACTTTCTACTTTCGGTACTTTTTGATGTACTTTTACTCAAATACATTTTGAATTTCTGACTTTTACTTGTATGAAAGCAATAGAATACACCCGCACACTTTTACTTGTAACAAAGTTTTTCTATATTGCAGTATTGATACTTTTACTACTTAAGTAAATCAATTTAATACTTTTTCCACCACTGTGGGTATACTGGCTTCTCTCTCCCATTCCATCACCCCCACCCCCCACCCTCCGCTCTCTCACAGTGTAAAATTAGATCTTTACCACAACGGACTGTGACCCTTTCTACAGAACTCCCAGGGGACTCCTGTGTTCTGCAATTATGGTCGCATGGCCTCCAGCCTCCATGGGACGCTTCCCTTTGTTTGAGCGGAGACTTTCTGCGGGAGGCGAAAACATAGGGGACTGCCCATAAGTCCGACATCCTGTTAGTCCGACCTACGTGGCCGGTTAAGACTTAGGCGTGGCCGGTTAATACTGAGGTTACGATTAGCGACCTAGTGTTAGTAATCGGTCGGACTGACGGGAGGTCGGAACGACAGTATAGCAACACTTGAACAAGGCACAGATTTTGGAGATTGTAGATGTAGATTTTTGAGTAGCTGCTTTCACGTTAGAACACAAATTTATAATTACTAGACTGGTTCCCCGGCTGTAGAAGCGTGTTGCCTAATCTAAATGTGACGTCATGGAATCTACAGGTGAGGGGACTTCGGCTCATTATGTGAGGTCCACTGGCAGAGCCTGACCAGAGCTTTTTGCGGTGGTTCTATAGACTATTAGATGCCTTAATATGCAAGGTGCTGTAGCATCTTCATTAGTCATCATCAAGACTCTGGCTAAGTCACAGTGTCATCACAGTATCTACTAGCCCAAAGAGAATTCATCAAATCAGCACGCTAAATGATATACACACAATATACCCCAATACTAAGGCCTGCACTGTCTGCAGAGCAAAACAAACACATTCAACAGTGCCATGCTTAGGCAAAAAACTCAATCACTGCAGTGACATTATGACATGACAAACGCATCACACTTGTATAATGTGGTAATAATAACGTTTGCATCATATCAATGATTTCCACTGGCACTCTGCTTTGCGCCAACGACGCCCATAGCTGTGATATAATCACCTGAATGTGTATATTATAGCTGATGTACTTGACAGGTGGGGTGTGTTGCATCAGCATGCAGTGAAATGATCTTTGAAGAGGCCTCTCAACATCGTTCCAAATGAATCAAAGAATGGACAATGATTACATTTTGAAGCCAGATTGTGCAAGCTGCCCAACCTCTCACCCAATAGCAATCCTAAGAGTATACAGTAGATGAATTCCCTGTTACCATGTTGAAATAATCACACAGCCTTTGAGCTGGCACCTTGGAGGAAAGAGCTTGTTGTGCCACAGATTAATGCACCCTCACACTTTTGCACATGCTCCATCCATGTTTACTTTGCCAGTTTTCTTTTGTTGTCAGTATTTTCAAATAGCTCAGGCCTTTGTGCAAAACGTGTGCCGTCTCTGGTGGCAGTGGTGGAAAGTAACTAAGTACAGAGTACAATTTTGAGGTATTTGTACTTTACTTGAGTGTTTCAAATTTCCATTTCTACTCTACTAGTGCCTTTTAGAGGCAAATATTGTTACTCCACTACATTTATTTTACAACTTTAGTTACTACCCGGTAGTTACTTTGTAGATTTTGATTATTTTTTACAAAACATACATTTCCCACTTCAGCCCTATACATTTCGGCCATGCTTGTAGATCTGCGATTTTCAAAGTATTTGAAAACTTGAAATGGGACATTCTGCATAGTGAGTATACTTTTGATACGTTAAGTACATTTTGACGCCAATACTTTACTACTTTTACTCAAGTACATTTTTAATTCTGGACTAACGGAGTAGTTCTACGTTGCAATATTGATACTTTTACTTAAGTAAAACCTTTGAGTACTTTTTCCACCAATGGGCACAGGCAAAGAGGGGCACTGTGGGGGTCAGTGTAACCCGCCCTGTGGAACTGTCAGCCGGCAAATAGGTCTTTCATGGAAACCAGACGTTTAATTGTTCTCAGATGTCGGGACTTTGGTGTGAGCCACAATGTGTGACTTTGCTGTGCACGCGGAGGTTTAATTACATCATTGCCGTTAATTAAAAATGCTCGCGTGTCGTGCAGGCTTATGGGTTGGATGTGGGTATGACAAGACTGAATGTTGTCACACATTAATTTGTATAGTTTTTATAGGTTTAGTCAGTATAGGGAGTAGTACAATATATGGATGTGGTGTGTCAAGGTAAATTGTCAATCGCACAAAGATTCTGGAAAATTGTCAAAAAGTTTAAAAAAAAAATGTAATTGGCAACTGACAATAATAATACCTTCATATATTCCCTTTATTTCAAAGGGGTTGGAAGATGAACTTCAGGTTCAAGAGCATTCATTTCCTTTGCATTAACTTTGACAATCTATGACTTCTGCTTAGGGTGCGCTACAGTGGATTTCACACAGCAAACCCTCTACTCAAGTGAAAAAAGGAAACGCAGCCACATTTTGACAATGGTCAGATGTAAAATCAAATACATCCTCTTCAGCTATGACATGAAATCCTATCACCCTTCTCATGTCTCACCAACATTTGGTGGATCACTCAAGGCATCACTCAATCATTGCTTGATTGTTCCCGGGACTGTTTTCCCGTTTCAGGGAAAACCAAGCCTCAAGGTCGCCCACTGTGAATGCTTTGTGGAGGCCTGCTTGTGGTACAAACGCTGACAAACACTGACCATTGTGTGTCAATTTTCTTTTTTTCTGCTTCTTCCGAGCACATTCGTGCCGCTGTGATTCCTTTCTGGTATGCACGTTTGGCTTTAGTGTGCCAACAGCCATGGAACCATCATTCTTTCAGCTGGGATTTGTTTGAAAAAAAAAGAAAGAAAAGAAAAACACCTCTCTATATATTTAACAGCCTGACCTTCCTCAGTTTAAGTGCCCACTCCCTCTTTCTAGTTTATATATCATTGGCACAGCCAGGAATTCCCCCTTAGAAGAAATGTTTTTGTCATAAGCCACTCAAGACATGCAGAACTTGTTTTCCCTTCTTTACTTCAGCTTTGAAACATGTAGGTGTAACGACCAAAACTTATTTTAATCCAACGAATTGCACAAAAACAGCCATGCATTTATAATCAAACGTACCCTCAAGTCTAAAGTCTTAGATATAAGGAGGAAAAATAACGGGGACCTTTTGGGGCAAATTTGAAGTGAGCACACTCGGTAGGGGTGCTACTTACCACTTTCCCGTCTAGTAATGGAAAACAGATCTGCAATAGCATCTGTCACCAGAGGGAGGGTGGTCTTTTTTAACAGAAATAAAAAGATAATTGGTTTATTAGATAACCTGGCTGCTAACCATCGAAGTTTAGGTTAGAGATGCTCCCTGTTCACATTCTCTCGACTGTCAATCTGGTCTCCAGGCATTCAAAGGTCATTCAGTCTGCCTATAGTCTTCGCTGGAAGTGGAAGTAGACATCAATTCAAACAGTGGTTAGGTTCTCTCATCGGCCACTCGACATGTGAGCACAAAGCATTGGCCTAACAAGAAGCAACGTTTCCTTTCAACTCTTCTGGAATAGCAGAGACCATATTCTCATCAGTCCATACAACTCCTCTCCTCAAAGACTCGAGAGAGGGTGAAAGTTTCTTTCACTTTCGGCGATGAAATGAAATGAAAATGGGAAATGCATACAACCCTCCACCCCCTGGAAGACCAGAGAAGATACAAAGAAACAGACAAAAACAACTGTCATCCAACAAAATGACCATTAGTGATTATGTGTCCACCTGACCTTAGACTGTTAAATCCATCTCCTGTGTATCGCAGCAGGTGCACCTTTGCCGGCCCTCAACGCATACCCTGCCAGTGCCATATATCACTTATTTGGATTCAGCTGACTTTAAGAGGTGTCATATCTGCTTCTGCTCTCAGCAAGAGTGACCATAGATGATGCTATACTCTGGCTTGTGACTTCTTTCCTGTATCACTGTGTCAGAGAATTACCTCACAGCGGCGATCTTGGCATTGACGGAATTAAAAAGAGGAATTACACATGGGGTTTTTTGTGCGATGAGAATGGGATTTGATCATCCTTGTGGCCATTGAAAAAGCCAATGTATCATTAAGAAATCACACCCGTGTGAAGCGAGGGGTGCTAATATAGGTGATGTATTAGGTTATGTAATGGTGATGTAAAACAAACACTGCCAACACAAACATTAATCGCCATTAACATTAAAGAGACAATATGATGTAATGAGGCACATTATGACATACATTTTCCCTTCATTGTCAAAGGCGTTTGCAAAACAAACATTGAACTAAAGACAAACATTAAACCTGTGTATAGGAGGGGCTGGCACCCCTCAAAAATCAAACCCCTGTGAAGTGAGGGGCACTCTTAGCATCAAACATCATCATACATCATTCCGGCCAATCACAATTTGTGTCCTCACTTTTGTCTTCCAAGGTTTGTGTTACGCAGGTTTGTGTTTACAATCAAAATTGTCCATTCATGGTCAATGGCATTTCAAGTTTGTGTAGGAGAAAGTTTGTGTGCACTGTGCACACACACTAAAAGCTGTCCATAGGAGGGGCTATCGCCCCTCAAAAATGCACAGGTATCAAAGAAAATCACACTGACTGAAGTGAGGGGTGTTCTTGTGATCATACATCACATTCCATGCTCAGCCAATCAAATCATCACGAGTGGTATACACAAAGGGGGCTAGCACCCCTCAAATATATAAGCAGGCTTTTTGGGGGATTCCTGGAAATTGTATAACTGTACTTGGATGCAGATTTATGGTAAAAGTGATGGAGGTTCTATATTCACATATGGTCTCAGCAGCAAGTGTCCCACCTCTCCAGCATATCCATGGCTTACACAGAAGACCCTCACACCATGAGCGCCCTATAAAAGACGGGCGCACTGCAGAGAAATTAGGATTGATAGGTATATGATAGAAGAAAAGAGAGCAAGTTAATCTGCATGCACTGTGTGACAGAGAGAGAGAGAGAGAGAGAGAGAGGGAGAGAGAGAGAGAGAGAGAGAGAGAGTGTGAGTTATCTAAATAACACCTGTTGTCATACAGTGGAAACACGCCCAATGCAGTGAGGCTGTTGTGTTTTTACCAAGCTGGGAGCCAAGAGCCAGCTTAAGGTTCTTGCGAGTCCGGGGAGAGGGGTGTCCCCCCCAAAGGGGTGTTTGCTTAAGGCCCGTTTTACGACCCTGATGCCTTTTCCAGACCAGAACTGGGTCCATATTCTGCAGAGGGGATCAGGCATGGAGCCAGAGAGCTGCTTCCTTCTACCTTTCAGAATCACATCACTATCCTGCGAGGTATATGTGCAGCAGGGACTCGCTTTGGTGGCTTTAGTGCAGAATACACACACACACACACACACACACACACACACACACACACACACACACACACACACACACACACACACACACACACACACACACACACACACACACACACACACACACACACACACACACACACACACACACACACACACACACACACACACACACAGTGGAATTCGTCCTCATCGTATCATAACAACTACAGTATAGGCACAGTGAGCAGCCATTCCAGTGCTCGGGGAGCAATTTGGGGTTAAGTCAGGGACACACATCGAGTCATCGACACATTGCTGGCCTGGCCTGGAATCGTACCTGGGGCAACCAGGGACTCTGGCTCCCCAGGCGGGTTCACTCAGCTGTGATGTATGCAGTGAGTTGTTTCAAACCCTTCAGTCACATTTCCTTTAATATTGTTCTTCCCGTTTGTTCTTTTCTGCACATACATTGAATTACGTTGATTGTCCTTTACCTTTAAAGGTAAAGTTCTATGATAATATGTGCCGTAATCTGTGGACACGGGTAACTTCTACTGTGGCTATATCACTTCACTGTGCCGTGACAGTCTAATGGCCCAGTCTCTCAGTGCAGATGAAAGAGCCGTTTGTGACCGAGTTTTAAGATTACACTTGGCTGCTATGCCATTCTCCTAACAGCCAAGCAGATCCCAAAGGCATTCGAGACAGATGTTTATCGACCAGCCTCTCAAACAAACAAGATCTACATGCATCACTGAATGAACAGAAAGATTGAATGTCAACCTTCCCTTTTTAGGTTCACAAAGGATAGCTATATAACGCATTGTCCTTTCTTTCACTGTACTTTCTCTTTCGGGTGGGTCTTCGGTCTTATTTTAGGGACAGAGAGAGAGAGAGAGAGAAAATAGATGGTATAAGTACTTTTTAATTTGGTCATGCGCATGGCAAATGATGTTTCTGCAATGAGCTTTTGGCACCAATACTTAAAACTCCATAGTTTATAAATGACAGCTCAATAAATTGTAGAAAATGACACAAACGCAACAATTATACACCCGCAAAACATGTCACTGATTAAAAATCATAATATTGTAAAAATAAAAAACATGAAAGAGCAGGTGTGGATCAATTTTGATATGCGTTTGATTTGCCATTTTCATTAACTTCCTTGTTTTCTTCAAAGAAAATCCCAAATGGAGACGACTTCAAAACCGCAGTCTTAATTGCAAGCATGTGTCCTGCGTGTGCAGGTTCCAAAATGCACTTGACTTTTTCCATGCTGTGTGTGTAGTCTCCTGTGTATTGAATCAGGGTTGCTATAGGCCAGAGGAGGCGTTTAGGATTTCTCTCTATGGCACAAAACCCACAAAATGTCATTGTCTGCAGCATTTTTAATTTTTTTCTTAGTTGAGTGAAATATTGAGTCATGACAGACTACATTGATACGCCATGTAATAGAACAATTTTAGAGCAGTTCAACTCAACGCAGATTTGGGACCAGATTATTATCTGTGCTGCCCTGACTGTCTTGTGATTATACATTTGTTTTTGTTTGCACTGGAATGAAAAGGGCCTCTTTTTGTCTGTGCTGTCGGATAAACAATGGAGCAGCGAGTCTGAGTTTGACAGCCGCGTCCTTCAGCCACGTCCAAAGCAACCCGAGACCGTCAGCTGTGCGTGAACTGCCACAGCAGGTCTTGACAATCCTCCCTTCTTTCCTCACTGATTCAACACGGAACCAAATCGATCTGGGTCCATTTGGTTCCATATACACTCTGACTGATAAGCTACACTGTAGGCTATGGTGACGCATTTGGTAACATAGCCTATATTATGAATCACCTAATCACCTTTTGTTTTTGTTATGTCCAGCTTTGAGTGAGATGCCCCTTTAAGTCATTTTTTTATGCCAATACGTTTGTACTTGTACAGACTTTTACTTGTAATGGAGTAGTTCTACATTGCATTATTTATACTTTTATGTTTTTAAGTAAAACAAATGGGTAGCCTACATTTTTCCACCACTGCCTAGGCTATAGGAACACACTCTACGGTAAACATCCAGTCATATCTTTGAACACCCATGATCACCCATCCCCATCATAATAACGCAGTTCCCCGCCGTGCGTAATTGACGCGAAACTCCCCCGAACATTTTTATAAAGCACAATTGGCCCAAGTCGGCTGCTGCGTAAAAAAACGAGATGTTGATCCCGATAGAAATGCACTCATTACTCAAAGATGTTGTCCCTCCAAATTCCTCTCGTGTTGTCGGACTCACAGGCTAATTGAACTCTAGAGGGGAGGGGGTTACAGAAATGTAGGTCCATTAATTACGCATAACCATTGGAGCCTGATCCATGGAAAATAAAAGCAACTTTGATGTGTTTCCTGAAACAAACGAAAGATACAAAAGGCCTCCAGTATAAGGAAATCAGGATTTCATGAGAGGAAAATGCAGAGTGCTATTTTTGGCCTTTAAAAAAAACACGACTAAATTAGTGATGGAATACCATAAAACTTTGATACTTTGATATGGGCCTAATGGCCTACATACTTAGTTGTATGTTTTGGATTTGCACTTTTCAATTCCAATAGCATCTGTAATATTTTATGATTAATAAATCGTTTCAACGCCTTGTTAAACCTCGGAAATAACCCCTTATCCCACTGCACCCTGAAACAATTAACATGAAGTTAAAGTATACAATTGTAAGGTGGCCTTGTACAATCTTGTAACGTGCGTACTACAAGTAATATGTCTAATATTCACAAAATAATGTGTCATGAAGTCAAATTAGGCTAAAGTATTACAGTTGGATCTCTGTGGTCATTGTCAGTGGTGGAAAAAGTACTCAGATTTCTATAACAAAAACATATACTCAATTAAGTCTGGAATTCAAAATGTAGCCTATAGAGTAAAAGTACAAAATTCACTGTCCCATTTCACAAGATTTCAAATGTTTTTCAAAACTTTTGAAAACGGCAGATCTACAAGCTCAGATCTACTGGAACATGTAGATTGGTTATTTTCAAATGGCTGAAATATGGCTGAAAAAGTGGTTAATATATGTGTTCAAAGTATGTACAATGTACAAAGTAAATAGTAATTAAAGTTTTCAAATAGTGGAGTAAAAGTGCAGACTACTGGAAATTGGAAATACTCAAGTAAACAAATACCTCAAAATTGTACGGTACTTAAGCAAATGTACTTAGTTACTTTACACCACTGGCCATTGGTAAGGCACACGACCCCAGCACACGCTTTCACCTGCCTTTATGTGCACTGTATTGTCAAGCCAGTCGGGACTCGGGACAAAGCCAAGTTAATCACTCTTAAGCCTAATTTATGCGTCGTCGTAAAACGGTGCCATGCACCAATCTACAAGCCCACAGCGTGGTGTGATGCCAGGCATTTTGGAGCATACTTTCAGCAAAAAAGTATAGCCTAAAGTAGGCCTACTTACAGTATGAGCTACATACTACAGCCTCCTACCGCCATTGAAGAAACATCCGCCTGTAGCACACACTGTTTACTGTCTGCAACAACACAAAACACACACATTCCCCTTTCAATTTGCGTCCTGAAGGACTTTGTTCTATCAAAACCATATGCTAGGAGGAAACATAGGCATACACATACTTTCTGCATTAACGTTCATCGGTAAAATGCCCCCGAGGCAACCTCGAAGCAAGAAGTCACGCATTTCATTAACTCTGGCATAATTAGAGTGCATGCCTCTTCTTTACGGTTTTGTCATACCCAAAGTCATATCATTTGCAAATTAAGCTCGCTTTTAATGTGGCTGGGAGACTAAAATTATGCGGAACGAGCCGTGGTGATAGTGTTGGAATATTGCATTTGGCATGTTGTATTCGGTTTGGGCCTACACAGCTGATGTCAGTGCGTAAAATACATTGAAGTCGAGGAGAATAAACCTCTATATAATGTGATAAATGTTAAACCGACGCTATAGCCTATAATAGTGGTCTATCTCGCTCTCGCTGTGAAGCCCCCAACATGCAGCAGCCTCAGATCGTGGTTTGTTTGAATAGACAGTGTTCTCACTGGTGGAAAAAGTACTCAAATGTTTTACTTAAGAAAAAGTAGCAATACTGCAATAGAAGTACCAAAAGTAGAAAGTAGCCTACTTATTGTGCAGAATGTCATTTCAAGTTTTCAAATGTAATGTAAACATTAACAGTTGTAGTAAAACTAGAAATGGTAGGCCTACACTACAACTATCTATGACGAAACTTGTTCACTCCCACTCTCTCTCTCTCTCTCTCTCTCTCTGCCTCCGTCTCTGGGCGAGCTCTCCCGACTCGGGGAGAGCTGCCCCGACCGAATACCAGAGAACTCGCCAGTTTTCCGACTCTCCACGAAAAGTGCGGAGATCTCACCGGCCATGTCGCCACGAAGGTCCCTGAAAGTCCGGATATGTTGCTGGACATCTCGCCCCGAGGTGGGAGAGCTCAGAGTGCTAATGATAGTTGTATGTAGAGTACAATTTATTTGTACTTCAACAAATCTTACACCTTTAATTGATAGTTTTTAAATTTCTAGTTTTACTCCCAGTGTTAATATAACACAGCTCTGTATGTACAGTAGTTGTAGTGCATTTGTGTGTTGATGGATGGATGGATTTTCAGTAATAACATAGCCTATGTGATATATTTTGGAACGCAATGCAAGTCCACACACTTTATTGTATACAGACTTAATTGGCCCATCAATGTCTCAGTGACTGTGGTTGAATGACAGATTCACACAGTGTGCCATGAATAGAGTTGTTTGTTTTGTGTACATATTCCATATTTTAACCTGTTTTATCACTCATTCTTGAGATGAGGGACAAAAGTGGAAAAAACATGTCCCACACATAAGAGCCTTATTTATGTGAAAAATAAATTAATTCATAAAAATAAAAGCACTTGCAAAGTTAAATGTAATACAGTTGTGTATTATTATGCCATTAATTTAATTATAATTGTTTTCATATGCCATCTGAATTAGTTAAAAGCAGGCACTGTACCCAAAAACGCCTGTATTTAGCCTGTCCCCAGCAAGTGGTCACAATTTCAAACTGCTAGAAAAGTGTCCAATACTGTCACAATCACATAAATAATATACATACTAAATTAAAGTAGATTGTCAACAACATAGCAAACAATATACACAGTTAATTTTCATTTATATTTTCCATTAGATATCTCATATCAAATGTGTGTCCCACGTCTCCCGTCAACTCCGTCAGGTTTTTTAAAAGTCTTAAATTAATCAGAAAATATTGTCGACAGATTTAGCCTGAAGACTCCTTTTCCAAGTCCTGTTTAAATTTGTTGTGGAGCACCTGGTCTGACAAGCATTCAATTGTTTGATATTTTAAACAAACAATGTTGATATCAATGAGGTCACAGCTTTTACATGTCAACTCCGTCAGGACATTATTATGATCTTTGTTAAGAATTCCAAAATAATGTTTATTATTTCAGTTTAGGGTTAGGTTTAGCTAACAAATGAAGCAAAAACAAAATGGCTACATTGTACTACAGAGGGTTAAGATGAAAACAAATGACATTTTGTCAACTCCGTCAGACGTCAACTCCGTCAGGTTTTGTGTCTGACGGAGTTGACATGTATCTGACGGAGTTGACAAAAGTGTTCCTAAAACAATAGAATTATAGTTTTTGAATAATGGGACGTATTCTAATTTGGCACACAGTTAGAGCATGCCTTAAGGAACATTTTTGGCTATAGGGCCATCACAGATTTGTCTCGTGGTGACCATGGCAGCCATTTTCCAAAATTGCCGCCACCTGATGTTATTTTACAATAACAAGTTCTACACCACCTAGGATCTTGATTCTGGTGACTAAGACTACATTTTCAAGGATGAGGGATACAGTGGTACAATTTAGATTTTCCCTGTGACCATGGCAGCCATTTTTAAAAATGGCCACCACCTGCTGTTATTTTACAATAACTCAAGTTCTACACCATCTAGGATCTTGATTATGGTGACTAATCATACATTTTCAAGGATGTGGGATACATTGGTACTATTTAGATTTGTCCTGTGACCATGGCAGCCATTGTTTTTCAAAATGGCCACCACCTGCTGTTATTTTACAATAACTCAAGTTTTAGACCACCTAGGATCTTGATTCTGGCGACTAATAATACATTTTAAAAGATGAGGAATACAGTGGTACTATTTAGATTTGTCCTGTGACCATGGCAGCCATTGTTTTTCAAAATGACCACCAACCTGCTGTTATTTTACCAATAATTAAAGTTTTAGACAACCAAGGATCTTGATTCTGGTGACTAATCATTACATTTTCAAGGATGAACTTACTCTGGGAGGGGTCAGGGCTTATTTCAGGTGCAGGTTGAGTTGCTACTGACAGGACATTAAAAGGAGGTGGGCTTTCTGGCCTTTGACTTGTCCCTTTCAGGTACAGACGCACAGTTTGACTTCACTGGCCACTGAAGTGTGGCGTTGTATCTTGGTGGCCTCCTGCCAGTGTTTCTCCATCCTTCTCATGAGCTCTGTGTTCTGGGGCTCTGTTATAGTCAACTAGGGTTGCCACCTTTGAGATCTTGAAATAAGGGACACTCTTTACGCCTGCCGCGGCCTTGCGGCGCAGGCGTGTGCGGCAAGGCCGGCAGTAAGTTGAAGCAATAAGTTGAAGCAATACGTTGAAGCAATACGTTGAAGCAATAAATTGAAGCAATACGTTGAAGAAATACGTTGAAGCAATAAGTTGAAGCAATACGTTGAAGCAATAAGTTGAAGCAATACGTTGAAGCAATACGTTGAAGCAATAATTGAAGCAATAAGTTGAAGCAATAAGTTGAAGTTTCCCTTCAACTTATTGTTTATGGTATGCTATCCACAACTTTTGAAGTAGAATTTTGTTTTCCAAATGAGCATAACAACATCAGCAGCCCATTATAAAATGTATGCCAGCGACCCCCATAAGAGAAGATTTTTACACAGTGATTCTCAACCCATTTAATTTCAAGTACCAGTTTGACATGCATTAGTATACAGACCCCCATTTAATGGCATTTCTATCTCTGGGACCCCCAATTCATATTGTAAAATCAATGTTAATTTAACTCTGATGGTCCATTTGGTTCCATTTGTACACTCTCAGAGTTACAGACCCATAAGGGTCCATTTGGTTCCAAACTATAATTTAGCTGGGGACCCCCTGGAACTCCCTCAAGGACCCCTGGGGGTCCCCGGACCTCACTTTGGGAACCACTGGTTTAGGCTACTTTAGGTAGTGTGTGCCTCCCGCTAGACTTTAATATTTCCTGTGTTTTGTTTTGTTCATTATTGTTAAATTCAGTGTTGACGTGTAGGGGCTATTTAGGAAAATAAGGAACAAACTGCGTTCCTTATTGGTTCAATAAGGGACGCATCATTTAATTCTCAAATAAGGGACGATTCTGTATTTTAAGGGACGGGTGGCAACCCTATAGTCAACTTACATTGTCTTGGCTGGAGATTGCTTTCCTGCAGGGTCCAGCCCAGTCTTGTGCAGATGGCTGCTGGCCCACCTGGAGGCCCCAACCTCACTTGTTCGGTTGGTGTGATTAGGTGGGGTGGTCTTCCCCAATCAGGATGAAGGGTTTGACCCTTTCAAACGGCAGTCTGGCCAAGTGTCTGTATTTAGTTGTGAGGCTAGATACAGGATACGATTGCTCAACCAGCCCCAGGTGACTTGAGGTGAAGGCTCCTTTGATTTGGTAACATTGCTTTGGTTGACATGCTGGGGACACAGAACGACACTGATGCCTTCAGTATCTGCACATCCTGCCTGATAGTCCTGAAGGCAGATCTTCTGTCTTCAGTCTTTCGCTCACTGTTCACTGCTCACTGTTCACCTCAAGCAGGTCTTCAAGGTGTTTGCGTTTGCACAGGTTATATGGCTAGGACTCGTGCTTCAACCACTCAGAGAACTCCAACATGGTGTTGGTTGCTCCTGGGCCGCAGAGCATTGTGCGGAAGAATTCAGCTCTCATCTCTGGTGGCAGCTTGTTGAGGAGTCGTGCAACATGTGAGCCGCATCTAAGTTCTGTGTCTCCCTCTGGGCCTAGGGTAGACACTTGCTAATTTCCGTAACACTAATTGGTGGGGCTGTCCAAACTTGTTGTTTAGGTGTCAATCGGGTCTCTGTTGGTGAAGTCGGGTCTAGCTGGTCTAGAAGATGAGTTAGTCAGGGGATATTAATACAATCTGGTAATAAATTCCTTATCAAGAATTTTCTTCACCAATGTGTTTGGAAGGGTGTCTACTAACATATCCCACATTGCTTTATATTCAACCACCCTAGGGGAACTTTTGACAGCTGCTGAAAGTTGGGGTACCATCAACAACCTATATAAGGCAAACTAGGGAGTTTTCATGATTCTGAATGCATTCCAAGCATTAGCTATGCACGAAGAACACTCCTTGGGCTGAAAACGGCCATAGCCGTCATCACAAAATGAGGTCAGCACATTTGGGCAAGTGGATATATGGCCGAATTTAGCCCAAAGGGGTTTGACCCCTAGTTTGGCCATAGACTCCCTAGTTTGGCCATAGCCACTTGGTATGGTACCAAACTTTCAGCAGCTGTCAAAAATGCCCCTAGGGTGGTTCAATAGAAACCAATGTGGGATATGTTAGTAGACACCTTTACAAACACATTGGTGAAAGAATTCTTGGTAAGAAATGCATTCACAGATTTGACATTATTCTGATAATATTCCCTGACTAAATTGGTAAAATAATAGCAGGTCCACCATTTTTTTAAATGGCTGCCATTGTCACAGGATAAATCTAAATAGTACAACTGTATTCCTCCTCCTTGAAAATGTAGGATTAGGCCCAGGCCGTAGCGTAACGGTCTGGGCACCGGACTGGTGATCCAGTCGCGGTGTGCCGCGGGTTCGACTCCCGGACCCGACACGGCCTTTACCGCATGTCATCCCCCCATCTCTCTCCCGTTTCCTGTCAGCCTACTTTCTATCCCTTAAAAAATCAATAAAGGCGTAAGCCGCAAAAAAATATCTTAAAAAAAAAATAAAAAATGTAGGATTAGTCACCAGAATCAAGATCCTAGGTGGTGTAGAACTTGAGTTATTGGGAAATAACAGAAAGTTGGCGGCCATTTTGAAAAATGTCTACCATGGTCACAGGACAAATCTAAATAGTACCAATGTATCCCACATCCTTGAAAATGTATGATTAGTCACCAGAATCAAGATCCTAGGTGGTCTAGAACCTAAATCAGTTAAACTTGTCAACTCCGTCAGATGTTCGTCAACTCCGTCAGACGTTCGTCCCGTGATGTTTTTGTTAATTTCCAAAGAAATAGAAAATTTTATGTTAAATCTTTTGTGCTTATGTATTGAAACACCAACTGAAATGATACGTAATGGTTTTCATGTTATAATATTGAAAATAAAGGTTGAAATGACGGATTTGAGAAATAGTGTGATAATGGAACAAAACAATATTAAAAGAATTGTATTACTTAACTTGATTACTGAAAGCCATTATAAGATAACTGAGGACTTTATATTATTGTTGAAATTATCAAATTAAATTAAAAGGAAGAATGTTGTGCGAAAAACCTGTTCCTTCTCAAGATTGGTAGTTGAGACCTGTGTCTACAAATACATCCATTTGATTTGAATGTATCTTAAAAAAAAAAGAAAATCTAGTTTGAAAAAAGTTTTGTCCCTTATCTCAAGAATGGGTGTTATACTTAGGATATTTGAAAATAGAGCTTGTAGATCAGCTATTTAGTAAATGTTTTGATTAGTGACACATGCAGTGACAGCTAATGTATTACTTGTCTCCATCCTTTCAGAAGGAAAATACATTGTTTTGTTATTACAGTGCGGCACAAAAGACTTACTTAAACAGTCACTTTATTCTCCCCTCGAAAACAGTTAATAAGCCTACAAACAAGTCTTCTGAACAACATTCTAGGCTATAGAAAGACGCAATCACAGCTTATTTTACAATGTCTTATAGTAATTTACTCGTCCGGAGAGCTATCCGCAGATCCTGGCGAGCCGTCTCGGTGAGCTGTCCACAGTTCCAGCGACATGTCTTTAGTTTTTTTAAATTTGCGGCGAGTGCACTTTTCGCTGCGGTGAGATGGTAAACTGGCGAGTTCTCCGGATACCTCCCAACTTTCAGGCGACATGTCTGGACTTTCGGTTAATATAGGTTATAGTTAATATAAAACATAAGCACTAGCAAAACAATATATAGTACAGCTTGCAGCACAAAACACAGAGGTCAGCCAAAAGGGTATGTGAAAAATGTATGTTTTGTAATAATATTCAAAATCTACAAACTAGTAACTAAAGTTTCCAAATAAATTTAGTAAAAGTACAATATTTGCCTCGGAGCTGTAGTGGAGTAGAAGTAAAAGTATTGGAAATACTCACAAGTTAAAGTACAAATACTTTAAAATTGTATTTAAGTACAGTAGGCTACTTAAGTAAATCTACTTTACTCGTTACTTTCCAACACTGAAGTGTTCTCATATGTTTCTGACAGTATTGTTTGCAGTCAGCTGAGTTCCAACTGATAATAAAGCAAACCTCCTTTCAGAAGCCAATCAGGCTTGGTCTGCACCATAATGCTAGGCATTATATGACAGAGTGGGTTTTTGTAAATATTAGCGGACTACTTGGGGGGGAATTTATAATTGGACACGTGCCCAAGCCCTTTTTTTCTTCTTTTTGGGCGAGTTGGAGATCAACTGATTCCTTTGTAATTGTTTTTTCAAAGCACGGAACGATCTTATTGGCGGGTCAAGGAGCACTAAATGAGCTCCCTTTCAGCCTTTACAATTGGCACATGCACCCCCGCTGCGAAACATGGAGGTCCTGTTAAGTATTTAATCCACGAGATGTATCCTCTTGCGTCTGTCTGTCAGAGATTAAGGTGCGTATATGGAGAGGCCTGCCAATAAAACCACACTGTCCTAAAATGTCACCCATGCAGAGCGCTCTAGTTTTCTTGTTGGCAAGAAGACAGCTTGTGCACACCAGACCAGCACAACAATAATTGAGCGAAGAACCGCAGGAGGAGAGAGAGCTCAAATTATTCCTTTTCATCCTTTAAAATATCATGGAGGACATATTCTTTGATTTCGACCAAGATGGCACCGGCACGGATTTCGCGTTCTGGGGCCAAATGGATCCAAACTTCCAGTTCCAAGCGCAGCTGGACACTCTCCTGCTGGACTGCAGCACCGCCGCCGTCACAGCCACGGGCCAGCTGTCCCCGTGGGGGTCCTCCGTGTTCGGGTGTCAGTCCGAGTTCCCCGACGACCATGCACAGCTGACCCTCACCGACCTCGACTCGCAGTCTCCGGGGCTGAGCGCGTGCGTCGAAGAAGAAGAAGGGGACAACAGCAGCAGCAGCTATTTGTCGGCGGACGACTCGCCCCTGCTGGGGATCAACAGTGTGCGCAGGGCCCGGCGCCTGGTGTCCATGTCCCACTCCCATGTCCTCCACCACCCGTACAAGGTCAGTGGTGGATAAAGTACTCACTTTTTGTAGGCTACTTACTAGGTGATTTTCTTTGGTTAAAATAAGTGTTAAAAAACAGGAGTCTTCATGTCTCTCCAGTTTTTTGAGGGGCTCCTACACAAAATACAAACATTGAAGACAAAGGTGAGGATGGAAAAGTGAGGACGCAAATTGTGATTGGCCGGAATGAGATGATGTATGATGATAAGAGTGCCCCTCACTTCACACTTTTATTAAACACAAAATTAATTTTCAAAAACTGAAACTGTAACTAGGATACCTATTTTTATCCCATCAGGATAGAGAATAGGGAATTGTAAGTGATGACACAAAGAAATGAGCAAACAAAAGTGGAACTGGAACACTAAAAAAATAAGCTCGTAAATAGCTACCCTCTCCTGATTGGCTGAAATGTCACCTACCTGAACATTTATTTTCTAGAGCTGGAGAGACAGAGACCGTTACTGAACAAACACTCTATAGCAACGATTACTATGAGAATAGTGATTTAACCTTTTAACAAAAAACTTTGTTTTAACCAAACAATATCACTCAAGCCCGACACACACCGTCTGCGACCGTCTGCGGCGCGACGCGTTGCAGCGCGGCGCCGCCTGGAAAATAGAACTGGGTTCTATCGGCGCACCAGGCGACGCGGCGCGACGGACGGAGCCGGTGTGCGATAGGTTAATTGAAAATAATGGAGGCGTCTGCGTCGCAGCCGGTGTGTGGTGGGCTTTACTCTTCCTAGAGGAAGGTAAGTGATATTTTAAGTATCAATATTCATAATCAATATGAATATGAATATGAATATGAATATGATTAAGATTATGAATACGAATACGAATGAATATTCAATATTCATTCAGTACAATATTTGCCACTGAGATGTAGTGTAGCAGAAGTAAAAGTGTTAGGAATTGGAAATACTGAAGTAAAGTACAAACACTTCAA
Organism: Protomyctophum parallelum; assembly: GCF_964188405.1. Taxonomy (NCBI): domain Eukaryota; kingdom Metazoa; phylum Chordata; class Actinopteri; order Myctophiformes; family Myctophidae; genus Protomyctophum; species Protomyctophum parallelum. Next base: position 25,744,062 of record NC_139707.1, on the reverse strand, counting down.
AATTGTACTCATGTACTGTACTTAAGTAAATGTACTTATAGTTATACTTTACACACCAACCGTGTACAAGGTGCAGCGGCACGCTGCCAACATCCGCGAGCGGAAGAGGATGCTGAGCATCAACTCTGCGTTCGAGGAGCTCCGCTGCCACGTGCCCACATTCCCCTACGAGAAGAGACTGTCCAAGATAGACACGCTCCGGCTGGCCATCGCCTACATAGCCCTGCTCCGGGAGATCCTCGTGTCAGGCTGTGACCCAAAGTCCTACGTGGACGAGTGCATGAAGAACGGTTACAAGAATCACACCAACGCCATTTGGAACACAAGTGGTGAGTTCGTTGTTGACAGTTCTCTGCTGAAACATGCGTTTCCCCCCCAAAACTGGTCATCTTTAATTGCCCATTCTTCTACATCTCTCCGTTTGTTTATGCTAGCCCACTACATAATTATTAGTAGCCTGGCTATAGCTATTTTGTAGTGCCCAAATCTCTTTCTCTTCCAAGAATGATTTTCAATTGCATGAATTAACCAAATGGGTTGTCCAATTGGTCTAAAGGGTAGGCCTACTAAACCAATTGACTGGTTTAGAAGAAATAATCAAACTAAGGCCTATATGGTTTATTTGTAAAGTACCGTAAATAGCAGTGGCGCAGTCGGGACGTCAAAGTGGGGGGACAATATTCAAGATCGAGAGTCAAGACTAGAGAGCAACTGCAGTTACTGCACGTATAGGGTAGGCTATAGCCTGAGGCGAGAGGCTAGCATGCAGCGGTAGACAATACATGACGACGATTGTGCAACAAAATGCAAACGGTGCTAGAGAGACCACCAGCGCCCTCGAGGAAAATAAATAACATTCAGACCCAAATGACCCCCTTTCCGGCGCCTATAGTAAATAGGCCTATCTTCAATGTTTTGATTAAGTTTGCGTTAATCACTTACGTATGTTCTTATTTTATACCATTTATAAGCCTGATCTTATTTTTCCTTTCTGCTTTTCCCTTCAGGAATCATCTGCCTCCATCTCACCCTGTCCTCTGCATCCTCTTCTCTCACACCAGCTAACTTCATGTCCTCTTTCACTACATTCATACATATTTTCTTTGACCTCTAGGGCCCAACCTCAACATCCTTCTACCGATATACTCACTATCCCTCCTCTGTACGTGTCCAAACCATCTCAGTCTGGCCTCTCTGGCTTTATCTCATCTGACATTTATAAGCCTGATACAGTAGGAAAACTTCAGTATCACTGTTGCTGTTCAACAATAAAATGATACCCAGCACCTATAGGCCTACACGAAGCCACCTGAGACACAAAGTAATAATATATAGTAGGACATGAAGATCAACATACTATTTATGTATTTGTTTATTTATTTGACATTTATTTAGAGGATACGCCCCTTGATATGCATAATCTCATTTTCGAGGGGGTCCTCAATGTTGTACTAATGTTGAGAGAAGCCCCCAGTTCATAATGCTGTAAGTAAAGCTAATGCCATTTTAAACAACTCGTTTTGTATTTGCCATATGCTTTTATCCCCAGGTGTCTTTCCTTTTGGCATTATAGTGCCCAGAGGAGTCCTATTAAAAGTATTCTTATCACACTCAGTGCTACTTTACTTAACTAATTCTGTGGGAAAGAATCTGCTCTCGAGCTTTTTTGTATGGGTCATTCAGGAGTAAGTGTGCCCCTTTTCTCCGGAGCAGACCTGTGACTTGTCAAACACTCATTAAAATGTATCTAAACTTCTGTGTTTATCTTGCCTTTGTTCACTCCCACTCCATGCCCCCCCGCCTCCCGTTCCTTTCCAGATCTGACGGCCCGCCTCTCGTGGATAAAGTGGGATTAACTGTGGACCCATGGGGCGCCCACAGATTTGGGTCTGAGTTTGTGACCCCCCCTTCCCTTGCTACTTCTCCGCGTGGCAGCAGGCGGCCGACGACCAATCGACATCTGTAGACTTCTCACCAGGTCTCACCTCTCTCTTCCTCCATGCAGCCTCTTCCAATCTCCCCGTCCTCCATTGCTATTAATATTGTAATTTGTTGTTGACTGGTAATTGAGAGCCATTGTGTATTTTGGGCCCGCGGCAAAGGAAGGACAAGGGTGACGTTGTTTTGCCCATGTAGACGGAGAGGGAGAGGGGCACCCCTGGCACTGAGACTGAAAGGACATGCGAGGACGCGTACTTGTGCATGACACTGAAGTGTTTATCTGGTGGAGAGACGTGGACTCATTAGGCGCCGCTCCGCCGGCCGCGAGGCGATGCGGTAAAAGAACCATGATCATGTAAATGAGACGGTGCAGCGTGAGAAACGGATCATACTGCGTGTGTGTGTGCTGTCAGGTGCTTTGGCCAAAGAAAGATGGCCATATAAGTTTTGTTGTACGAGTCTGTATTTAAAATGAATTAATTCAACTGGCATCTTATATTCTATCTATTTATATGTATTTTTATTTATTTTATTATGTATGTTTAAAATAAGTTATTTTCTTGAACACTAAGTTTGTATACATCGATTACAATTTAGGCATTTAGCAGACGCTCTTAATCCAGAGCGATTTACAGTAAGCAAGAACAAAAACATTGGTAATACATCTTGTACATAAAACATTGATTGTCTTTTAGTTTCTATGTTTTAAAGAAGAATGTGGCACTTACTGTGTTCTGCATACAGGATGTTGTGGTTTGTCCACAAATGCAACACACACAGACCAAAAGGGGGTTTGACCCTTGACCCTTTGCCTTGCTATACTGACTTCTAGAATCTGTTTATTTATGAATAAATAGTCCATCTCGCTCACCATCCTCGTTACTTCACACAAGGTAAGCTCAGTGCTGCTCTCTGGGGTGATTTGCTGTCTTGAAGTGTGTGATAAATTATATCATATCATTATAAATTATAGCGATAATAGGTCCCTCTCAAGCCTCAAGGTGAGCAATCTCAGGCTTGCCCCAACCGAGTATGATGTAATGCATAACCACGTTAAAACGCTATAGTTGACTGCAACACGGTGCATTGTGAGCTTGTAGATCTGATATTTTCACTGTATTCGACCTAGAATAGGGTCAACACACAACAGTACTACATGTATCAATCATGCTAGAAAAGACCAGTGGTGGAAAAAGTACTCAATTGTAATTCTCAATTACGTAAAAGTATCAATATTGCAATGTAGATGTTCTGTATTAAAAATGTATTTAAAGTATTAAAAGTAAAAGTAGTCATATTGCAGAATGTCCCATTTCCCAAGTTCAAAATGTGTAAATATCTTTTAAAAATAGTTATGAACTTGTAGATCTGCCATTTTCAAATGGCTTAGATTTATATAGGGCTGACGTGGCTAATGTATGTTTTCTAATCTAAATGTAATTCTACAAAGTAACTAGTAGCTAAAGTTTTCAAATAATTGTAGTAGAGTAATACTACAATATTTGCCTCTGAGATGTATAGTGGAGTAGAAGTAAAAGTATTGGAAATTGGTAATACTCAAGTAAAGCACAAATACCTCAAAGTTGTACTCAAGTAGCCTACAGTACTTTATAGCAAGTAAATGTACTTACTTTACACCACTGGAAAAGACTACAGCTTCCTGAGGGTATACAGTATGTCCTATCCTCATTCTTGAATTGGGAGTTGTATGCTTACCAAAATTATAGACAGAAATGCCACTGATCAAGCTAAAGTTTAAAATACAGCCTGGACTTTCTTGGACAAAGAATTACATTTCTATTAAAGTACCACTCATTGTAACAGACATCTGATATGTTTGGCAAATAGTTAGCGATAGCCAAAAGAAAATCATGCATGTAATCCAAAATGTTCCGTTTTGTACAGGATTAAGACCATAACAGACGTATGAGTGATATTGAATTACTGTACCACATAAACCCTCCCGATTTAGTAAACTGGTCCAGAGTTGGCTCTGCACTTGGACTGCTATATTTTGCTTATGTTACCCCCAGAATGTGAATACTGGGGTTTTAAACCTCACATTCACCGGTCACAACATCAGGACATTGGAAAAGGAACACATACGTTTCAGTGGTTAATGCGTTCGTGCTTTACCTCCCATGGCTTTTCGTACCATCTATATTCCACTAGTCCTAGTGTATACTGTAGGTGGGCACTGCTGAATTATTGCTTTTAAGTCCATTAAGGGAATTCCTAACGAGATGCTAGGATGGCGGTATGTTTTTCTGATCACAGTGAGTGGACCTACAGTACGCTGGTCATGTTCTACAGTGGTGGTGGTGAGAGTTTTGGCAGGGAGTAGGCACACAGCCAGGAACTGCATAAAGGTGTCAAGAAACTAGTTTAGTGAAAAGAAAATTAAATGTATGGACGTGTGTGTGTGTGTGTGTGTGTGTGTGTTGGGGGAGGGGGGGAATCGGGGGTGGAGCACAACCTTCCTTTCTGGCTCTTAACCACATGAACCCTAGCATCCCATTCTGGGCATGTGATAATAAGTGAACAATAAAGGATAAAACAGGCCAAACATTCAGAAAAAATAGCAGATCTACAAATTGCGACCACATGTCGCATTTACTATGAAAACCCGTCTCCCGTCCATCCGTCACCCACACCTCCATATATGGTAAAGCCTTGTGACATCACGTCTCCATATATGGCCACGCCTCATGACATCACGGCTCCATATCATGGAGACCCTTAGATCTCCATAACATCACGTCTCGTGACCACCATACTGTATATGCATGGCCATATCCATATATGAAGATCACGACACTGAACTCATCTAACCCTGGATAACCATACATGGAGAAGACTGGATCAGCACCTAGATCTGCATATATGGAGCCAGCCAGCAACTCTACATATGACCTCAAACTCTTAGATCATCATATATGGAGCTGTCCTTCCTGTTCTAACATTATGTTGATCTGACCTCATCAAAAAGACACGCTCCATATATGGCCAGTACAGAATTCATTCCATGTTGATCTGACCCCCCATGCCAAAGCGTCAGTGCTCAGCCAGCAGTCTGCCGCCTCATGCTTCCAGCCCTCAGGGTGTCTTACTGGTACATGTACTCTACCAAACAGATTTAAAACAATGTTTTATTCACACGAACAAAAAGGATGGATTACATCTTAAATAAGTAAAATACTGTGTGTGTAGGTGTGTGTGTGTGTGTGTGTGTGTGTGAGAGAGAGAGAGAGAGAGAGAGAGAGAGAGAGAGAGAGAGAGAGAGAGAGAGAGAGAGATAGTGTGTGTGCGTGCATATTTACTACATGTGTCATTGAGCCAGCTGTGCAGCGGCTCCCGGAGCCCAAATAGGTGACATTGAATTTAAATCTGTCACATCCAGGCCAAATGTTCCTTTCCCTTCAGCCAATTCCGATGCATTTGGTTTAGCCATTTCCCTCTAGAGATCCTTCTCTGAGGACCCTGCAAGCTGTTCCCACCTATAACTAACTCTTTAACTCAGGCCAGCCCAGCCAACACTGCCATGCCGCTTAACATAGGTCGCCTGTCACCGCAAATAACTGTCAATGTCATCATATTGCGAGCTTGCACAGCAGAAGCAATGCAAAGAAGGTGACACTATGCATTTCACGGCTGATGGGGGGGGGGGGGGGGGGGGGGGGTCAGGCGCTAGTCCGACATCCCGTTAGTGCGAATATACATGGCCGGTTAAGACCTGTGGTGTCTGCGTGCAGTTATGGGTTAGTAATGTCGGATTATTGGGACATCGGACTAACACTATGCACCTTACGGCTGACTTGATTTGTGACGGTGCAGGCTGCAGTAGTATAACGAGACCTTTCTGTCTATGTTTCATTGATGCCACGCCAGGTGTGTGTGTGTGCGTGCGTGCGTGCGTGCGTGCGTGTGCGTGTGTGTGTGTGTGTGTGTGTGTGTGTGTGTGTGTGTCTGTCTCTCAGAGATGTGTTAAACAGGCCAGGGGAGTGAATGTTTTTTATTTCTTTTCTGCACGTGTGTAATTTTAGTGCCACTAATGGAGCCCGTAGGAAACAATTAAGAACCAGCCTGGTGCAGTATGGGAACTGCATTGAGAGATCTATGGATAATAATGATCAGGCTCAACTGTGTGCGTGTGTTTAGCTGTTATGTCCACATTCATAGATGATGACAATAGCACATAACATTGAATCCAAACCCTAGGGTGGTGGATTTCTCCTGTTACAGTTCATACAGATGACATGTGACTGTATGGCTGTGTGTTTGACCTCTAGTGTGTGTGGGTGTGTGTGTGATTGTGTGTGTCCACATCCTACTGATTTACGGCCCTCATAGGTAGGACAAATGTTGCCTTGTTTCCCTCATCACACAGAGCACCTGCTATATTCGCCTTAATGTAAATGCACACCAGAGATTAAGAATTATATAAGGGACAAGTTCATGTAATTGATATTTGTTTAACTTAACTTAGATCATGTGTTGTTTAACATGGACCATTTTCATAAGCAAATGTGTGATTTTAGTTTAGCATTTTGCATCAATCCCACCATTTGACTAAGTATTGCATAAAACATTTAAAAAAACAAAAGATTCACTGACACATAAAATGAACTAGGCTCCACTGATAATAAGTGACCTTTCTGACACCTGCATACTTAGTAACCCCTGGGTCCCCCTAGTGGACGCAGGGCTACACAGTTTTCTTTCAAGGGATTTCCCCAAGTAATTTGATATGAGATATTGGATACATTTACAGAAATGTGTCATTTAAATACATTTATCATGTGTCACGTTTGTGAACACATCCATCGGTTTTGCATTTCAACAGCAACATATGTGTGAATATGAATAGAAGTTGTGCTGTAACAAAGTAAAAGAAACAGTGTAGGCTACATTGTCTCAAACCACATGGATGTAGTCTGAGAGAAACATGCTTTTTAAGAGCACATAGTCTTAAGCAATAAAGATTTTTTTCTTTATCCAAGTTTGGTTTTGACATGCTTTTGTCTTTGTATGGACTGCAGAGCGTTTCCCTGAGTCTTGGCAGAGTGTTTATTTCATGTGTTTATGGAAAATAAATAGCCTGAATCGCTCCCAACCGCAAACAAATCCAAATCAAAACAATTGTCCATTTCACCAACACTGCTTGCTCCCTTAAAAGGAAAATTCAGTTTAAATTTAGTTAGTTTAAAAAAGGAGGTCTTTTACACAAGCTGATAGTAAAAACTTACAGCCAGACTGACTTGATTTGGCAACGCATCACGTGAGTATGTAGATCAGCTTTTAAAAGTTTAAGTAAATAAAAGTAAGTTCAGTTCATGAGTTTTAGTTTTTTTAATCTATCAAGAAGTTACTTTCTAATATTTTGCTTGTAAGTTAAATGATTATACACGTTTTAACAAAACATAGGTCAAAACATTAATAATCCGTAGTCTAGGACTTGTCAAAGCATGCAGGATCAGTATCGATAGCACTATTTTGGACCTTTCATAGAAAATAACATAATTTATGTAACTGTCATTCAAACTATACGCGGTACCTACATCACATTTTTGAAATGGCCTCTCTTCATTTCCACAATGCACTTTCCATTCGCGAATGTAGGCTCCTGACCCATCTATTCTAAACTAGCCGTAACATACCTTTTAGATGAGATATGATTGAGCCAGGGGAAAATTCGGAGGCCAAGCAGCACAGAGCGAGATTCTTCCAGTCTGTGGATTGCATCAGGACCCTTGTCCGGTTTATTTTTGCATCGGGTTCGTTTATTGATTTAACATCCGGCAGACTTGAACTGACAAACACTGTGAAGCTCAGGGGTCTGGGGGGCTATTCTGCCCTGGGCTGGCAGGTGTGTTTATCACGCTGGTGAAAACTCTGGAGTTTTGGGCCCTCGACTTGTAAATATAATTAGCGCATCACATCCTGTTAGAACCGTGTGGGGGTCTGGAAACCAGTGAGCTGAAACAGTCCTGTCAAAGGCTCAATTTATACAATGTCTGCGATGGTGTGCTTTGATGAAAATATCTGATCTTGTCGGCAAGCGACACTGCCGGCCTGTGCAGTGGAATATAAACTAGGCAGAAGGGCTATAAATCTCTGATAATGTAAACAGCTGTCAATTCATCAGATGGGTAATGGAAGATTGCCATAAATTTGAACATGTGGTGTCGGGGTGGCACAGGGAGAAAGCTCCTGTCCACCTCCACAGAGACTAAATGTCGAATCCTCCGCAGTGCCTCAGGCTGTGAGGGATACTCGTCCGGCTTAGCCCACTGGAATGAACACAATAACTATGCACACAATAACTCTTCCTACTTACGGGCCCCTTCCATACTTCCTTCACAGGTGTTACCAATGATAGCCTACTAATTTAGGTTCCATTTAGTGTACAGTTGTTCTCAAACTTTTTCCCTGAAGGCGAGGCGAAGGGCTGCGTAACCTAACCTAAAATAGAGCACAATAGAGCAAAAAAGATTCACGCATGGAGCTTACGCACAACCTGCGCACTGCAGCCGGGTACCATTGATTATAGTGGTAGCGTACCATTGCAGAGCCAATTCTGTCTCCAGTGTAGCCCTGCCCCTAGCTCACCCAGTGAGCCAACATGCACAATATCAAAAGCAGCACCCTGACTCCGTTTGACCAGAATGGAACAGAGACTTCATTAGTAGCATCTGTAGCCAATTCTGTCTCCAGTGTAGCCCTGCCCCTAGCTCACCCAGTGAGACAACATGCACAATATCAACAATATCAAAAGCAGCACCCTGACTCCGTTTGACCAGAATGGAACAGATACTTCATTAGTAGCATCTGTAACACCTGTGAAGGAAGTAGGGAAGGGGCCCGGAAGTAGGAAGAGTTATTCTGTCAATTTCTGTCCGAGCACTAGTGATTCTTACAAAGTTGGTCAGGGCGCCTGTTCAACTGAACCTGTAGGTTGGCGTGATCCTCCGCACATTAAACACTCCCGGTGAAATTCCTTATCCAGACCGTAAATTTAAGTTTGAGCATAGAAATATTGATCTGTTCCAAAACCGTATATTAATATGGCCCATTGATTGACAAGCTTTGCCACCTGCAATGTCCATTATGGCTCTCTGGGAGTCAGCGGCGTCAAATTCCAGGAACACCAGAAGCTTTCTTTTTCACGTAAAACAGTAGAGATAGAAACCATATAGGCTAGTACTGCACAGGTTTTCTCCACTACCAAAATGTCAGGTGGGACCTTCAGGGTGCTTCTTCTTCCCGGCGTTTTACAGCAGTTTATTGTTGAACCAGAAAAAGAGGTCTATGTTTGTATTGAACTCAGCAGAGGCACTGAATGTCACACAGGGATGATCAGACAGTGGAACAAAAGACAAACGTTCTCAGCCACACTTACAACAACATACTACAACTCCAACAAGCCACGGTCAACATGTTTCTGGAGCTGCTGTGATAGTCAATACACATCAACAGGGCGTCAGAATAAATGGGGGTGTGATGTCTTTGTAAAAAAAAAAAAAAAAAAAAAGTTAAAGGTCCCCCATGCTGGGATTAACTCATACAGGATACATGACCGACACGTGCAATTCAAAGTGATGAAACAAAACAATACACAGACAAAATTGGAACACTATACAATTGAATTATCTTTGTGCCGTTCTATACCAAAATTGGTATCCCAACCTGAAAATGTATATATATTTTCTGTTTACTAGCTGTTGTGATGAGTCGACCACTGTTACTGAACACACTATTCTATAGCAGGGGTCTTCAACGTTTTTCAGGCCAAGGACCCCTTAGCTGAGAGAGAGATGGAGCAGGGACATATTATATAACATTGTGTGCAAGCTGTCTTGTAGTAAATCTTCTATTTTCCGGGAATGTGGTTAATGTAAATTGTAAAAAAAAAAAAAAAAAACAGAGGTTGGCCTGAAAAAAAGAAAGAATAAAAGAAATTGCCTCCATCTGTATCTCTCTTTACTGTAATATTTGATGCGAAAATAATTCTTTAAAATTAACAGCAGATTAAACGACTGCCTACTTGCTTATTTATAGCCAGCCACTTTTTTGTGGTGAGGCTGTGTAAAGTTTTATACACAAGACGCAGGGACTGACAGGATGTAACAACTATAAATCTGTCTTCAAGGTGTGAATGTTCTGTTGACATAAAATAAATACTGACTTTTAGACATTTGAGTCCTGGTGGAATCTGAAATGTTGCAGATATTTTCAATCAGTACTTCAGAATCTACAGTATATATGCATGTACACATATTGTACGCTTAACCTACACAATCTTAAAAGCACTGGCTCTCAACTTGGGGTCCAGGGACTGTGGGTGTCCTTTAGGGGGTTCCAGGGGGTCCCCAGCTAAATGATTGATAGTTAGGAATCAAATGGACCAGGTCTGTAACTCAGAGTGTACAAATGGATAAGCAGTGGTGGAAAGTAACTAAGTATATTTACTTAAGTAATGTACTTAAGTATACAACTTTGAGGTATTTCAACTTACTTGAGTATTTAAAATGTCCAATACTTTTACTTCTACTCCACTAAATGTATTTAAAAGCTTTAGTTACTAGTTACTTTGATTATTATTTCAAAACACTTCAGCCCTATATGCATTTCGGCCATGTGAAAATTGCCGATGCTACGCATTGTGAACTTGTAGATCTGCTATTTTCAGAATATTTTGTATACATTTGAAGTACTTTTTCCACCACTGTCAATAAAAAGGTTCCATTTATGTATGCATTAACTGAACAATGTGATTTGTGAATCACTGTCTTAACGCATGCTATAAATCATGCCAACTTCTTTCTACCAAGCACTCAAGTCTACATACACAAAATGCTCCCCTTACAAGTTGGGTTATCATTATCAGGAATTTAAAAATATAATCCCCCAACCCCCTCTAAAACAAAATGCTGACTGCCCAGAAGACTAGTACCCAGCGCTCGTCACCATGGCAACCCAGTGTGTTGGCACTTTAATAGGTGTGAAACGCCAGTTAAAGACCTCACCTGCTTTTCTCATTACAGCTCTTCTTCACAGCGCCGCGCTTCCAGCCTCAGAGCTAATAACTCAGATCAGAGCTTGTGGAGGGAAAATATGGTGTCGTCTTTACAACGCGTCCCGGGGGCCCCACACCGAAGGGCCCTGAACTGCGGGTGGCCCCGTATTTGAAGCATTCTCTCTCTCAGACGAGCGCTACAATAATTTCCTCTGCTGGTTTGAAATCACAGGCCTCCCGGTGCCCAGTGCAAACACGCTTCAGCAGAGGGAAATAAACAGTGTCCACTTTTAAGGCTTTCCTAGGTGTTAGCCATGCATGCCACTGCTAAGGGGCCTAGCTCGGGCACTAATACATTTTCTGCGAGCAGCAGGTGAGCCATGCAAGTTACAGATGAAAAGATTGCATTGTAATTTGAAAAATACTTTGATTGTTATTAAATTACGGGTTTATGCTGCATTCACATGGAATCAGACAAGCAGTAGACGGCAAACGGCACCACCTGATGGACGACAGAACGGTAAAAAAGATTAAATATTTTAACATGTTGCCGTCTGGCATTACCGTCGCCGGTTCTGGCTGCCATGCTGTCCTGTTCCGTTTACCGTCTTGTTCCCGTCCATTAATATGACTTCCGGTTTGCTGTCTACCGCTTGCCTGATCCCATGTAAACTTCACTATTTGTGTAAGCTAAAATTGTGATCAACAACTTGTAGCCTTACAAACCCACTGCAATGTAATATTGCATTGCAGTTAACGCATGAGCTAATTGCGACCGCAAGTCGCATTTAATATGGAATCTTGCATTTCCTGTCATGTGTCACACCAGGCAAGCACCCAGGTCATTGTGACATCACGTGACATCATCAGCCACCATATATGGTGTCCAGGTCATCGTGACATCACGTGTCATCAACCCCCATAAATGGTGCCCAGGTCATCGCAACATCAAGTAACATCATCAGGGATGGATATCCCTGATGTCATTGTAAATGCGGCCTGCTGTCGCAGTTAAGCATATAATGGAGATCCATGATGCCATCAATATTGGACAGCAACTCTACATCTGACTTCAGACCTCGATCTCCATATGGATATATGTCAGAACCTGTTCTGACATTCCATATGGTGATCCTTCCCCATCCATCCTTCCTCTTTGATGCCTCCCTTTTGACTTATACCTTTCCATTCAAACTCTAGATGGGCCTGGCCCAAAGTTATTAGTGCAGCTGCACCCAGCTCAACACGCCCGAACATTAAGGCCTGGCCCTACCTGGGCCCTCATCAAACCCTGTACACTCAAGAGAATGTCCCCGCTTAGATCTCCATATACTGTATGGAGCTGACCTGTTCTGACATTTCATATGTTGATCTGACCTCAGTTGTACACTCAAGACATGCTCCTAATATGGTCAGTACAGAATTCATTCCATATGTTGATCTGACCCCCATGCCAAAGCGCCAGCGCTCGCCCAGCAGTCTGCTGTCACCCAGGTGGATGCGTGCACTTCTCACCCTCAGCTTTTATTTTCGTTCACTACGGCTATAAGAATTAAAGCCTGGGGGAATGTGAGACATTTCCTGGTCTAGGAGTGGGAGTGTACTACAGTGCAGAGGGGCATCGCTCTCAATAGTGACGTCAGTGTTCTCCGCTATTTCAACCAGGGAGGGGAGGGGCAGAGAGGGGCAGGGAGGGGGGCTCTGATCGGTGAACCAATATTCTCCAGCGCGTGCTCCAAGCACGCTCGCCCCTCTAGACCAGAAAGCACGCTGGCTGGGCCAGGCTAAGGATGTTGGTGACACAGGTGACGGGAGTGACAGTGGAATGTAAATGTCACCTCCGTGTTGACATCCAGTGATCTTAAACCCTCCCTCCTTTAGCCCAATCAGTAAAGCAAATGAAACCTGTTTGCCTACACTCTTCCTCCCCCAAGCCAACTGAGCACAGCCAGTGTTGCCAGATTGTGTGAGAGAAATAAGCAACCAATTCAAGTCTATGAAAACAAGCCCAAAACTAAGAGACTATATATAGGCTATTTGAAAATCCTTTGAAGATCCTTCCTTGGACAAATACATTAATCTGGGGTCCTTGACATGGAAATGTGTGCGAATTAAACGACATTAGGAAACAAGCCGGAATAAGCAACTACACTTTAAAAACAAGCCCAAAAAAGGAACAGCAACCCGGAACTACCAATATTTACAAGCAACTTTACAGAATAAGAAGCCCAAAATCGCTTATAATAAGCAGACATGGCCACACTGAGCACAGCTTAACCTTGCTTCAGGCCAGCCTGGCCCATAAGCCACCTGGGGTGTGACACAGGCCACTGTGAACCTGGGCCGACCGTCATGCTAACCTTGGCACCAGGGTCACAAAGTGCAGCCTTAATTACACAGTGTTATTTGTGCAGGAGGCTGCAAACTTCCCCCATCAGCACCCAAGTGCATAGTCCCTCTGTCATTTGCCTGGCAAATTTGCTTTGACCCCATCAATAAGACCTCCATCCCGCCCCCTTTCCCTTCTGTTTTACCTGGTTAAAGTTCAGATTCTGGAAGTACTACATGCATAATGAATATAATTGCCTTTTTTCCGCCGACATAATTGTTCGAGCAATGCTGTTTTTCGTAACTGTCAAGTCAATGAAGTGTGTTTGAATTGAGCCTGAGGTTGAATTTTAAGTTCACGACTCCCAGCACCAAGCACTGTTCCTCAACGGAACAGAGGGACAACAAAATAACCAACAAACCTTTTCTGCAACTGTTAAACCCATGGAGTTCATACATGTGGTACACTGTAAAATCCTCAGTATTAATGTATTAATTTGTTATGCTGAGAACATGCAAGCAAATGGGGGGGGGGGGGCATTGGAATACATTTGTACACTCTCAGATTTAATTTAACACTGAGGACTTTAAAGTGTAGAGGTACTGGAGATCAATGTTTTCAGCAGCAACTGGAACCATGTAACCTAATAGATACAGTATGTGTCTGGTATGGACACAGTATATTATGATTTCTCATCTCCAGTAGGGTGTAGGGGCCCTTGTGAGCTGCACTTCAAAAGCTTGACCTGTCCGATGAATGCCTATAACTCCACAGGGAAGACTCAGGTATGGAGCATACAAGTTGGGGTGGGAGTTGGGAGGGGTATTTCTACCACGTTTCGCCCCCTCCTTCCACCCTCCAGATATCAAAGTAAACTCACAGCGGGGGTCTCTGGCACCCCGGGCCCCTGTCCGCACAGGAGACAAAGCGCTGAGCGGTAAGTCTGCATCGTATTAAACAAAACCTAAATGCTTCAAGCTGTTACACACTCTCCAATGAAACCTTTATGAAAGGGCCCCTAATGCGATTTCAGAAACACCTTGTCATCAGCCCCCGGGGCGGCAAAAATGTAGAAGTGTGGATGTATGAATGAATGGGGTCCTGGAGTTACCGAGTGTAACTGAAGAATAGCTCTTTGAGTGTTGGGGTCTATGGTTTTATTGCCCCAATACATGTGTACACCTCACCAATATTGACCATTGTTTCACTTAACGCAGCAGCTTACAGCAAACGCAGGCTGAGTACTGTCGGTCGCCAGTATGTGTACTTTAAACACTTATACCCTATATACTTCATTGGAGGCCCCCAGGGACTCCCCCGCCCCGGGGGGCTATGCTTGACCCCCTCCTTTATGCCCTTTACACCAAATCTGCCTATTTCCGTCGTGCTGACTACTGTAAACAAACTTAAAAAGAAGAATAAAGTGTGTGCTCATGGCCTTTCTCACAATTAACAAGATTGTGATAATACTTAGGAATGAGAGAGAGAGAGAGAGAGAGAGAGAGAGGGGGGGGGGGGGTAATACCTCTTATTCTGAGCCAACTATTATATTGCTGTTGGACAAAAAACACATTTCAAAAACGTTTTTCGAGAATGAGGAAAATAATGCTTGTTTTCGCGTTGACGTCCATTATGGAAAAGTATTCAATGACTTTTTAACACGTTCCAAAGGCCCAAGAGGGAAACTCACTCTACACATAACTGAGTCAGTGAACTCACCATTCAACACAGAAACCGTAAGAAACACTATAATTGCCTTTTGCCGCTTTTTTGTCTGTGATGGAGATATTTACACAAGATTCTTATTTCGGTTTAACACTCCACAACTTTGAAGCCTGCATTGTTCTTCCTATAAGGACTGACTATTTTCTGAGTCACAGATTCTCTGCGATCACTTACGGGAAGGAGGGAAGAGAATTGTGCAATGAAAAAATGAAAGGAAGAAAGAAAGAAAATACACAGCTTACATTTGTCTCCGCAGACTCCACTCATTTCTTTGAACTAATCTTGCATTTCTGCCAAGACAAGGTCTTAGTAATCAATACAAAAAACCTCATCAGTTGTGTTTGTTTGACTTGTTTAACGAGTATAGCACATTTGCGTTACCACCAAGCGAGGGCTCATGGGTGTGGTGCTGATGGAAATACCATGGAGGGTTTTTCTATATTCTCATAATACTTTTTTTTGTATATTTTATTGATTACATTGGCATTTGTATCTTGGTCTCTGTGTGTACACACAGAAACTATAACCAGCACTGTACCACTCCTGTCCAAACAACAATCAGCTATGAAGATTAGGCTACACTGTGAAATGCTAAGATTTAATTAAATCTGAGTGTAACCAAAGGGGACCAGAAGTGTTTTATAGCACATTGCCACTTTAAAATTACTTTAACCAGATTACATGTAATCTGCTCCCCAATATAATTTACATTAAGTAAAAACCCTAAATCTTAATATAACTCAAGCCAACCACTTAATTGAACCCTATTGCATCCCTATTCTGGGGGGAACATTAAGGCAAAAATAGTAGATCTACAAGTTGATGCATTGAGCCTGTAGATCTTAAGAGATTTGTTATAGAGGGAAATAAAGAGTGCACAAAGTACAGAGGCAACTCATGTCCAGTTTACAAAGTATAGAGCCAGTGTTTTTCAACCAGTGGTCCGGGGACCACCATTGGTCCTTGGGGGGGTTCCAGGTGGTCCCCAGCTAAATGATGGCGAGTTGATGACCTGGACCGTTATAGATCTTTAACATTGTACACTCTCATGAGTTACATTATTGTTAAACATCTGCATTACTTAATTTACAAGAACTTTACACAATTAGAGCATAGAAGAATTGTTGTTTGATTTTTGATCAACGTTTGCCTGTTATCTCTCCTATGGTGCCTCATCAATACAGCATGAAATTGTGAATTGTTGTTATCCAACGATAACAAACTATTAGGTCTTTGGTCTGAGAGGCTATTGGCTAAATCTCATCAAATGATGGTCTGTTGCTCAAATGCCAAATAAAAAATAGACCTTGATATAAAAAGGGTTGAAAACCACTGGAATAGAGAGTTTAAGTGGATAAATGAGCATTGTGCATGCTATAGCAGCTGCAGGAGTGTACCTGAGCAGGTACTGCAAATGGTTCCTCTAATGGAAACAGCAGTGCCAGCAGTAGCTTTAAAAAGTGATTGCACTGTTGGTAATAGACACTGTATTCTGTGCAATGAGAACCAGCTGGTTCCATCCCCCGACGGAGCATTTTTGGTTCATCTTGAAACATGTGTGTGCACTTCCTCCATTGCCGTCTCACAGACACAGGACACGCATACACGCGTGTCTGCAGGTGCGCACACACACACACACACACACACACACACACACACACACACACACACACACACACACAGGAGTCTATGAATGATGCGCGTGCACACAGCACCCCCCCCCCACACACACACACACACACACACACACACACTTATGAATGATGATGCGCACGCGCACACACACAGCGCCGCGCGCGCGCACACACACACACACACACACACACACAGTGCATGAGGATAGACACACAAACTCAGACTGAGACACGCATGTACTGTATTTATGCAGTACAGTACATGAGCGAGCAGCTCGCGCGCACACACACAAACACACACTTAATGCCTTATAGACCCTTAGATCCACTTGCGAAGATCATTTGGGGTGAGCCTCGCAAGTGTTTTGAGGGCGAAGGCAACAGTCCTGGCACGCATATGGATAGTAAAATTCCACTCATCACTGCCTCCAATAAATCATCTCTTCCAGAACTTCTGCTCACACGTTCTTAACCCTCGCTGTCAGATCAGAGGGCTTGGCAAATCCTCCAACCCGTGTCCACAGGGCCGTGCACAGACAGACATGAGTCAGCTGCCCTTTTGCCCTCTGGACAGAAATGTGCCCTTTTGAACGTTTTTTTTGTACTGTTATTTTTGTTTTGTACATGCAGTGTACAGTCAGTCAGTATTTGGCACATGGTGACATCGACAAATTCTGTATTAAAAGCTGCCAATATAATATTTATGCCCCAAATTCTATAAACCACACACTATTAAGGCAGCCGGAGGTTCCACACGCCGCTCAAGGTGACCTATTTTGAGCAGCTGTCCCTCAAATTGTCTGCATGTGCACGCCATTGCCTGTCCGTCTATTTGCCCCTACACGCAGCTACACAGTTTATTTCACTATGAGAGTGTACAGATATAACCAGATGGAAGTTTAAGAGTTACAAACGTATGAATTATCACTGAGGATTTTACTGTAATGGTACATCTATATACCGCCTTTATCCAAGGCGCTTTACAAAGATTGTGCATTACATTCACACATTCACGCATTCATACCAACCATCGGGAGCAATTAGGGGTTCAGTCTTGGTCAAGGACACTAAGACACTAACTCTGGGGGAGCCAGGGTTCGAACTGGGAACCTTGCGGTTCCCACCCGTCACTCTACCCCTGAGTCACGACAAGCTTTTGACGCAAATAAGGGGCATCAATATTCCTTTTGAATGTTTCTTCCACCTCACCTTTTCTCTCTTTCAAACCGTTCTCTTACACTTCTATATTGTGTCCCTCCATCTTTCTTTTTATGTTTTTATTGTATCCAACTCCCTCTTTGTCCAAATATGTAGAAATTGCTCACTGTTGAAGGTATGTTGAAGGATGGTGTGTGCCATTAAATCATATATTCATTGGCAATAGATGCATATAGTGTGTGTGTGTGTATATGATAGAGATATATATAGAGAGAGAGAGAGAGAGATAGATTGTGCATACTGTACATATGTTCACTCTAGTCCTGTAGTCCAGATATCTAGAGTCAGAATCCAAGATCATTGTTATATTTTGTATTGTCTTGGTTTGGTTTTTGACTCTCACCTGACTCATCTGTGTTTCATTCTTACACTGCTCTTGGTGCTATGCAACATCAGTTAAGGTGCATCTATAACATACACCATAGACAGCTATTATATAGCTACAGCAATCTATCATCTGTGTAAAAAGATGTAATGAATTGACCTGCAGGATCTTTCTACACCCGTGGACAGTCATATTTATTCTATTTAGACGAGGATATAGGATGTGAACGTAGGGAGGACGTGCCCCCTATGCTTCCCAGTAGAAAGGATGTGAGCTCAATAATGCCCCTGCCCATGTGGAGCTGCTTTCTGAGGTGTCTGAATATGACAGAGGTATGTCATCCTCGCCTGGTGAATTACAGCCCCATCTCATCTTTGATCAGACGGACAGGCCATTCCTCTCTCTGTCTGTCTGACTTTCACCTCTCTCTCTGTGTCTGACTTTCACCTCTCTCTCTCTCTCTCTCTCTCTCTCTCTCTCTGTGTCTGACTTTCATCTCTCTCTCTCTCTCTCTCTCTCTCTCTGTCTGACTTTCACCGCTCTCTCTCTCCTTCTCTCTGTGTGTCTGACTTTCACCTCTCTCTCTCTCTGTGTGTCTGACTTTCATCTCTCTCTCTCTCTCTGTCTGACTTTCACCTCTCTCTCTCTCTGTGTGTCTGACTTTCATCTCTCTCTCTCTCTGTCTGACTTTCACCTCTCTCTCTCTCTCTCTCTCTCTCTCTGTCTGACTTTCACCTCTCTCTCTCTCTCTCTCTCTCTGTCTGACTTTCACCTCTCTCTCTCTCTCTCTCTCTCTCTCTCTCTCTCTCTCTGAACCCATTGGTGGGTCACGAACACATTGTTATGGGTCCCCTGATTTTGTTTCCTACATTTGGTTTTTCATTATTATTTCAAAACATTTAAAAAAAATCATTCAAAAGTGCTAAACTATTATGAATTAAAACAAAATGTAATGATTTTTTTTCAGTAATTTCATGAAGAAATGAAATAAAAAGAAAATCCATAAACTGGAACAAATATTTAAGAAGTAGTTCACTACTTTGGGTCACGGGCTAACAGGTTTGGAAACCACTGAGGCAAATTGCAGGGAGAGCAGAACTCAATTCCTTCTTTCAGAAAAGATTGCATGCATGCACATACATATAGTGTACGTGTTTATAGTGTGATGCATCCGTTCGTTCATCGGAATTGCAATATCAGTACAATATCTGCAACATAAAAGCAACCAAAGGGCAAATTAACTCGATTGAGTCCATTTGGACTCAAGTTAAATTAACACTGAGAATTTGACTGTGTGTATACAGTCAAATTTCTAAATCAAAATGCCTGGCCCTGGAGTATGTGTGTTGTCCTACAAATATTGATTTAAGTACAGTACCTCGTTTAGTAACCTGTGTGCTGAAAAGGGTCAATTCAGACTTGTTAACGGAGAAATTATTTGTCTTGCGACAGATCGGATCAGCCGAGTTCTTTTCAGAGGTTTGAGAAGAGGCCAAGCTGTCATCTTCATTGTTTTGTTGCTGCTTATTTGAGTTTAAAAAAAAGAAGAAAACTGCTTATTGTTACCCAAAATACACACAGTGGATGGATCAAAAAGACTTGGCCAGGGGCCCCTCTTTCGTTTTCTTTTTGTGGTTGGGTGTGCGTGTGTGTGTGTGTGTGTGTGTGTGTGTGTGTGTGTGTGTGTGTGTGTGTGTGTGCACACGTGCGCAGCCTACCTTGCAGGCACTGTGCAGGATCAGCCTCTCACTCAGCAGTCAGAAGCCTGGTCCCCTGGGCACGGAGGCCTCTTGCAACTGAGACACAGAGCAGAGGGTCAGGGGGCATAATCAGGGAAAGTGTGTGTGTGTGTGTGTGTGTGTGTGTGTGTGTGTGTGTGTGTGTGTGTGTGTGTGTGTGTGTGTGTGTGTGTGTGTGTGTGTGTGTGTGTGTGTGTGTGTGTGTCCATAATGCCATAAGAAGTACGTGCATATATGTAAATATGACTACTTTTCGAGGATGGCATGTGTAAAACATTAAGCTCTTCCTATAAACATCAAGGTATGTATGTGAAATTAGCCCAGTGGTGGTGTTACAAAATTTGACCAAGCTTCGACCTGTGCTGAAGCATACCAGAGTCTGAATTAAGACTTCTGGCAATGGCTAAAAGTGGTGTGACAAGCACTGTTACCAAAGGGACTCGAAACACAGAACAGACCCATGCAGCAGCAAAGGGTGCTTGCTTGCTTCGAACAGAAAAAAGCAGGCCATGTCCCAATACCATGTCGTCTTGACTCTTGTTGGTTCAAACAGTATTGTGCAACTTCCCAGTTCCCCTTTACTTACTCTAGAATGTCAAAAGATGCCGTATTTCCACCCCATTAACATTTGGATTCAAGTTTCAACAAACAAGCTGGACATAATAGCACACAGCACAGCTAGCCTGTAGCCTAAAACACACATAATAAGGCCTACCTGGAATCGACTTGTGCAGCAAACGAAGATGACGTTGTTTAAACAAAGCAATTCGCCCATAACCTTACATATCTTAAGAATTTCATGTCATTTTAAAATCCAATCCTGCGGGAATAACCATGCAGCGAACCCATAATGTCCAATAATAGTGTAGCTGCGGCCGGCGCTACAATAGGTCTACAATAGGACCTCGGTTAATATTAATTAATTTAATTCAGCCTAATATATATTTGGGCTTGCAGCTTGATATTGGCTGTATTAGTGTATTTAATAAACAAAACGAGATGGTGATATTCAAATCTCTAGAGAGGACAGTCAGCTGTTTCGGACAAACATGGGCGTCCTGGCAGCGGATAAACGAGCTCCGTTAATACGAGCCACCTGTGCAAGAAGGGAAAGCATGACATCACAGATCAAGAGGTGGACTGTTGACAAAACGCAATGAGAGTCCACTAGAGATCTCCGTTGAAACCGGAGAGGTCCTCCTCGGTTAGTTTAAGCCAGTGGTTCGCAAACAAAATGTCAAGGTCAAGGACCCCCCCCCCCCCCCCCCTCCCTAACTCTGAGATAGATAATAGATATAGACCTACAGTATACAGACAAATTAATGTTCATTTGGAACACCCTCAGGTAGGCTACCCATGCATGAGGTTCCCCGGGCCCCACTTTGAGAACCACTGGTTTACTTAAAGCCACATTTCTGTTTGACTTCCACAAAAGAACTGCAAGAGCATGCCGACTCTTGATTCGATTAGGGATAAAGGCGCATAGATTTCCTCCTGGCTTTCCTGTGAACCTGCAGAAATGTGCAGAGCGTGCACTGTCAGTGCGCAAGGCGCGGCGCGATCACGGGCGCATGCAGCAGGCCTAACGAAACGCGTGTTTGTGCCCCACAATTTGCGTATAAGTGCTCCGTCGTAGGCTCTTATTGTTTTGGTTTTATGTAGGCCATTATGCCAAGCCTACTACACATGAACACATCATCAATCTTTATAGGATATTTCTTTAAAATGACACATTTGAATTGTTTAAAATGTTGGACACAACATTATTAACTAAATACAAATTGCCGACGCATGGAATGTTAATAATGAAGTTTAGACATTTCAGAATTAGTTTGCAAAGAGGCTTTAGGGTTGAACAAGACACCCCAAAATTACCAGACCACATTTTGACCATAGCTGCCTAAATGAACGAAACAAGATTTCACAATATTTTAAGATCTTAGCCTACTATTCCCCTTATAAATAGGCCTATCCCACACACACACACACACACACACACACACACACACACACACACACACACACACACACACACATGTACAATATTATATATATATATATATATATATATATATATATATATATATATATATATATATATATGATTGCAGGATTGTTTTTTTGTTTTTGTTTTTTTTGCATTTATTATCATAAATCTAGATGTTAAAATAAATAAATATTTGTGCCATTGCAAAGAGTGCCTTAGCACTGCACGCTGTCCAGACAGAATATGAAGTGTAACCCAAGACTGGTCCCTCCTGTTTATTAGCTGACCAATCGGAGCGCGATGCTGGCTCCCCCTCCACTCACTCAACTATTTAGCATCAGAAACTTGGGAGACTGTTTCCCAACAAAAAAAGTTCTGGAGGAAAAAAACTTCCTGCGAGAGAAGAATCGTGCCAACAGTCCAGGTTTTGATTCCTTCTCCAAAGCCACTGCATGACAGACGGGTGGAGAGAGAGCAACAATAAGACGTCTTGAAACAGCATCTCTCCCCTTATATCTTACTTGCCTTATACTGCACGGATATATATATACATTCTGTAACCACGGCTTCAACGGTGGAAAACGTTTTCTCCTCGCTATCCCTGCATTTCTTCAAGAAAGAAGAAATGGAAGAGGGCTCTAGTTCTCCTCCCGTCTCCCCTGTGGATAGTCTGGTAACGAGCGAGGAGGAACTGGTCGACAGGCATCAGAAGCGCTTCGGGAGGAAGAGGAGAAACAGCAAGAAGAATTCGGGCGAGGACTCGTCGAGCACTAGTCCCGGCGGCCCGGGGAACAAGCGGGGAAAGAAGCCCAGCCCGAGCAGCAGCCAGTCGTACGAGGAGCTCCAGAACCAGCGGGTTCTGGCCAACGTCCGCGAGAGGCAGCGGACGCAGTCGCTCAACGAAGCGTTCTCGTCGCTGCGCAAGATCATCCCTACGCTGCCGTCGGACAAGCTGAGCAAGATCCAGACGCTGAAGCTGGCGTCGCGCTACATTGACTTCCTCTACCAGGTGCTGCAGAGCGACGAGATGGACAACAAGATGTCCAGCTGCAGCTACGTCGCGCACGAGCGGCTCAGCTACGCGTTCTCCGTGTGGAGGATGGAGGGCGCGTGGTCCATGTCGGCGACTCACTAGCAGCAGCAGCCCAATGGAATGGGCCTCACTTATGGAATGCCAAAGCGGTAGGTCACATACCTGTGTTGGACACAACTTGTGTCACATTTTGTATTTATTAGTAGGCCTATTATTATTATTATTATTGCCAAAATTGTATTTACAATAATCATAGTTATGTGACAGGGCCTATGTATCTGCTAAATTTAAAACAATATAGTAGGCTATATCTATAGTAGCCTATTTCGTAATCTAATAATAATAATTAATTTTGTAAGTAATAATATTAATAAAACAGGATACAACATAATAAAACTAAAACTAACTGACTACTGTCAGTCAAGACAGGGGACACACACAGACTAATGTGTATTGTATTGTGTAAACAATTAATTTCGTCAGTGTTGTGCCAAAAGTGCGCCCTTGTTACAGGAGCGACACATTTCACACCAAGGCCTCAACATCTTGCAAACACTCCACTGCATGTCCACACCTGGCTGGAGCCCGTGCACGGTGCGTGCGTGCGTGCGCAAAGGGGTCTGGGCCTGACCCGAGCAAGCCGGGTTAAGACAAGTTCTGTCTGACAATGCTTTTTTCTTTTTTAAGTTTCCCACAAGGAAATTAAGTTGACAAAACGTTAATTCCTTGCGTCAGGCCAGGAAATGGAAAATAGGAATATTTCATTTACTATGAGAAAACGATTACCCCTATGGTTACAGCCTATAAGCGGGGGAAGTAGACTTAACTAATATAAATAATGTTTTTGGAACGCGTTCACAATTGGCATGTCTATAAAACTATGCCTCGGTGAGTGAAATGGTAACAAGTCAACTCCTAGACATAGTTCCGTGACAGCTGAAACTTATATGAGCTGATGCAGTCTTCCTTGCTGTTTGTTAAGCCTCATTCAATCGCTCTAACTGTAGGCTACTTTAAAACGAGAAGCCACCACACGGCAGCCACGATATCGCGGCTAATTTATATTCACAATGGAGTGCTTTTCCTGTGTCGAGACCGCAGGAATGGTAGCTCGGCTGGACCTGGAAGTTCAACCCTATATGCAAGGTCCGTAAATAGGGCCCGTAATACCGTATTAGAAACTGTCACGGCGTTTGCTTATCTTTGCTGTCAAAGGAAAGCTCTCAGAAGTCAGAACCATTTAGCTTTAGGCCCAATTCAGACCCATTCGGGCATCACTGTCATACACGAGTTGTTTATTGTAGTGGACTATACATTGTTGGTGTCCCCCCCCCCCCCCCCATTTGTTTTTCCCCTTTTTTATTATTATTATATATTTTTTGCACTATCCTATGGGGTAGCTTGCTGATGTGGAGATTCTTTAAACTCTGCATGGGCCTATTCTACAATGCATCATATCCAGGTTAAATTTGTAGCAACTTTGTTTAGCCGCATGAAAGACAGAAGAAAGCCAGTGACATTAAATAACAATTCTCCCCTAAAATAAGTGTAGCTAGCAGGGTTTGTTTAGTTTTCATGGGCTGCTGGGGCCTAAGATCTATAGTTTGCAGACCGCCCACTCGTAATAGCTCATCAGCAAGGCTTTGTTGTCTTATAAACCGTTCTTTGTGCCGAGAGGAAAGAAATAAACTTTAGTGATTTGTATGCAAGCAAGGTAGGCCTACATTTGAAGACCTGTGGCTTTTCTCAAGCTATACCCGGAATCCATTTCTGCTGTCATTATAGGGGTTTCAGTTTCATTGCTCTAAAGTGGAATGTGAAAGAAAATAACGACACTTGTTTGAACCTTCTAAAGGGGAGAAAAGCGGGGAATAAACTTAGAATCGGAGGCAAATCCTACTTTATTTGACGCCATTCTTGATTTACTTGTTTAATCCCCCTTCCGCCCCAAAATAATAGGCTGTGGAAATCAGGGACAGTGCTCTGCGGTAGAACCTGCATTAACCACAGATTAAAACGTTCTATTGAGATGTCAGAATAAGTGTGACAGTCAATACAGTGATTTACAATACAAATTTACTTAAACAATTTGAAAATCATGGGCTGTTTACTTTATATGAATAACTTATTCTGCAATTACTCAGGTGCTATAAAATGCAGGCCAGTAAAATTGTGCCATGCACGCCATATTTCAGTGGAACCGCACAACCGCACAAAGACACTCATTTCAGTTATACTGCCATATGGTTTTACTCATTGGCAAATAATTGATTCATTAATTACTTCCCAAAGGCTATGCCAGCTAAACCAACTGTTCATATAGGGGGGGGGAAATAAATAGGATATAGGCTATATAGCCTAGAGACAAACTGAAGCAAATTGTGACAGCATAATTGCAATTTACGCATGTCTATATTGGTCGCTGACGTTCACACATGCATCTCTTCTGTCCTTGTTTCACAGACTGTTTACTTCTACAAAGTACGAAGACTACACTTCACTACAAGACTTAAGGAATTATTGAAGAACCCACGAACCTCAAAGGAATGGCCGGCAGAAGTAATGTGACAAACAGCTATATATATATGAACTCTTCAAGAGTGTTTTTGTATGCAGTCCCATCATGACACTTATGGAACTGTTTGAGTGCATGCAGAAGGAAAAGCATGGAGTTTCCTGGACAGTGCAGGAGGCTGGAGATGTTTCACGCATCTAAAAGCAACAGACAATCAATAGCTCGGATTTATGGTCGGTATTAGGCCTGCGGAAAAGCCATCCTTTATCGTTTTTTGAAGGAGATAGCCTATATTTTTTTGTTTTTTGAAGATTTTAAATAGAGGTATATATAAATGAATGCATATTGTACATAGCTGTGTACGTAGGACTATCAGCTTGTAAAGGGACCAATGCAATTTAGAATAATTTACGTTCTTGAAATACGCTGCATGGATTTTTTTCTAACGACTTTTTTTAGCAAGTCTCCAAAAAAAAACTCCGTCCAATGTAAATTTTGTTTTTGTTTATTTATTAAAACAAGTATTTTTTTGAATGAGATGTAGTTGAACTCTTTGATTTATCCAAGGCAATAACAGCACTGCCATTTTCACATTTGATGTACATTTATTAGAAAAGGAAAAAACCAAAAAGTATAGGACTATTCTTAAACTCAAATAAAAAATCAGTCCAAATAATGCGTTTTCTGATTAACTTAAATTTGACGAGATCAGAATTCCAATGGAATGTGGTTTTTATTTATTTATTATAGGCCTATTTTAAGAGCCATAGCCTATAAAAGTCACTTTTCTACCTGATGGTCAGTCGATTATAGGCGAAGAAAAAAACCCACTTCACTAATACTGGGGTGTGATATTTGGTATAGGCTATATATTTTTTTCTTCTCCCCCCCTTGTTGTGGAAAGAACACGCCGACCAAAAGGATCATAAAAAATACAGCTTCATTAACAGTGGAGGAAATTCGAGCTAGTTTCAAACCCCAGCATATAAAATCCATGTCCACTATAATAACGACGACTAATCATTTCAAATGGCGATCCGGGGGGGGGGGGGCATTTAACGAGGCCGAACAACTGCAGATAAGGACAATAATGATCCACCTCGCTTAAAAATAAATAAATAAAGAACCAGACCTCTTTACGGTTTCCTATATAGGCCTATATATATAGGAAGGTCTGTACCCCGCACACTCTCAGTTGTTTACATCTCATTTTCCCAGACGCGGTTAGAGATACAATCTCAACAGTGAAAGGACCTCATTGTTAAAGCGAGGCAGCACCAGTTCGAGTGTCTTTCAGTGGGCTAAATAGTGTGTTGGGCAAGGTTTTATGTGTTGATAGGCTAGCATAGGCTACTGTATACAGTCAGAAAACCAAATCAATGGGCTATTGTATAGGCTATTGCATGATGAGAACAGCAGAAAATATATTTGCATGGAAAAGCTAGGCCTATATAATAGACGGATCCACGGAGTAGGGTTGTAAAAGTGCCTTGTATATAGGACAGGTGTCAGGTGTATAGAAAATCAGTGCTGATGAGGTGTAAAGCTGCGCTTAATGGTCAGCTCAATATGGCTGCAGGGCACGGTGGGCACCCCTCCGTGGATTCGTCTGATATAGCCTGGCTATAAGTCACCTTCTTTTATTGCATTTTGCATGAGGTGTCTCACCCACCCCCGAACATATAGCACATACAAGCCCACAACACTGCATGCCTTGTGACTTTGTGAGCTTGTAGATTGGCTATTTTCGGCGAGACACGATGCGCCAGCCAGCAGGCTTGGATGCTGTGAGAGAGCATCACTGATAGATATAGTGACATTCCCTCATCCCCGTGCATAGCGCCATGCACTTGCTGATGATGACTGGGTATATGTGTGCACCTGTGCTGTGCAGCCAATTGAATTGCATACAGACAGTTGCATGGCTTTTCAACAGTGAGTTCAATCTTGTTATTATAATTTGGCCTATTATTATTATCATCATCTAAAATAGGCCTAGTAATCCCATTTAAGTAGGCCTAAATGTTTTTTTAAGTAAATATAATAATATAAAACGTAATTTTTTCAAATTTGTCTTCCTTCTACAACTTAGACCATGTGGTTGAAAATGCTAATGCAACATATAATAATAATAATAATAATAATAATGCAATATCCTTAGAATAGATAAAGAACATTGCTGTTGTCTTTTGTCATGGTGGTCTTATGGTGCTGGGTCAACTCTACCTATAGTCGTGCTTTAGGAGCCAGTTTGATAAGGGCTCATTATCCAGAGCACTGCAGAGCCAAAGCGGCAGAGACTCACCCGGGGGCCACTGCTCCAGCGGTGTGAGAGCCCCAGATGTTTCCCGTAAAATCAGACGGAAAAAGCTACAAAATTTTAATTTGCAGTAAAAGGGATAAAAGTAAAAGGTTTACGCTGTGTGTGCGCGCCTCAAACAGAATTTCGTGTTCGGCGAGTTCACTTAGATTCTAAGGTTAGCCTAACCTTTTGGAGGTTGGTGCATGTCGGCATTACTGATGCTTTATTTTTTTTCTTTCCCCTTTTTTCTTTCTTTCCTGGCAAGGCTGAAAGTCAGCTGCACACAGATTGCCACCACGTTGACACACAAACCATAGGCATAGGGTGCCAAGCATGAGTCAGAACTTAAATAGGCCTCAACTAATATTGATCTCTTCCTTTATATTTGTATACTGTATTGTACTGTATCTGATAGTGTGTGTGTGTGTGTGTGTGTGTGTGTGTGTGTGTGTGTGTGTGTGTGTGTGTGTGTGTGTGTGTGTGTGTGTGTGTGTGTGTGTGTGTGTGTGTGTGTGTGTGTGTGTGTGTGTTTTAATCGTATAAATCATATTGTTTTGCTATATAGGTATAGCTGCGGCATGCCAGAAGTACATTCCCAAATGTTATATATTCTTTCCAAAAGTAAAGTGAAAGTTTGTAATGGAAAACCCCTAAAGTGTATACAGTAGATAATTTGGTCATCAAAAGTGTTTAACTTTGGAACCAGGACCTTTAAGCCTCTCATTTTGAGATTTCTTGACAAGATTTCAGAAAGATCTTTAAAAGACTACATTCTAGTCTAATGTATAGTCTTTGAAAAATATTTCCAAAAACTTTTGTAGTGTATGTATGGGAGGCTTAGGCTTTAGTTATACACTCTTCTTTAGCGAATGCTGTAATCTGTTCTAATTTGGCGCCATCAATCATTCTGTTTATCCACATTTATCAAACAGTTGAAATGGTCTGCTGCACCTGCTATACAGCCCAGTGGGTTGGCCCTCAGTGGTGTAAAGTAACTAAGTACATGTACAATTATGAGGTATTTGTACTTGAGTAATTCCATTTCCAACAATATTGTTCTTTTACTCCACTACAATTATTTGAAAACGTAATAGTTACTATAGTTACTAGTTACTTGTAGATTGTGATTATTGTTACAAAACATACATTAACCGCACTTCAGCTATATACATTTCAAAATAACCGATCTACAAGCTGACAATGCGTCACAATGTGACGCATGCGTCACAATGTGACGCATTTTGAGGTTATAGATCTGCTATTTTCTAAGTATCTTTAAATTCTTTATACATTTGAAAACTTGTGAAAACGGGACATTCTGCACAATGAGTACCGGTATATATACTTGTTGGTACTTTAAGTACATTGTACTTTTTGAATTCCGGACTTTTACTTGTAACGGAGTATGTCTACAAAGCTGTAGTGTATATTGATACTTTCACTTAAGTCAAATATTTGAGTACTTTTTCCACCACTGGGCCCCTAGCCAGATACTATATATTGCCCTGCGCCCGCACTCCCACAACGCCACCCCCGTGATTATTATTTCTATTTAAGTTAAGTAGACCCTGATTAGTAAGGAGCAATATCAACATCATTTGGAATCACTACATCATTTACATTACGCGCTTTGCTGTGCTGAAACAGGTGCTGAATATTTTCCTGGGCTGCCAAGTGTAACGCCTTCCAGAAATCTTTGCATTGAGACGGAACTGTATAGGCTATACGGTCCGGAGGTCTAAGGATGGAATCCCACCCCAGTTGCGGAAAGAAAGTACTGACATCTTTTAATTAAGTACAAGTATCAACACGGCAATACAGAAATTCTCTGTTACAGTAGAAGTCCGGAATTCAAAATGTACTTAAAGCACTCAATTGTGCAGAATGTCCCATTTCAAGTTTTCAAATGTACAATAATCTTTTGAAAATAGCAGATCTATACAAACTCACGTGAGCTTGCAGACTGGCTATTTTCAAATGGCCGAAACCGAAATGTACATAGTGCTGAAGTGTTTGTTTTGCAATAATAAATGTACTTAAATGTTACTTTACACCACTGGAATCCCTCCACTTGTCATGGAGGTATTAATGCATGGCAATACTGTATAATTGAAAATATCAGAGCAGTACATGCAGTTGTTGTTTGCTCATTATCCTTAGTTTATAAGTTTATATGTTTTACAATATAACATTTTGCGCTGGAGACAGGGTTGGGATAAGAGCATCTGCTAAATGCCTACGTTGTGGATTAGGAGCAGTGGTGGAAAGTAACTAAGTACATTTAATCAAGTACTGCATATTCTTTTGCTTCATGTGATTATTTCAAACTTTCAGTACTTTTACTTCTACTCCACTACATCTCAGAGACAAATATTGTACTTTAACTCTAAAGTACTAGATAACTAGATAACTACAATTATTTGAAAACTTTGGGTATATAGTAGATTTTAATTATTATTACAAAAATACATTAACCACTTCAGCCCTATAATTCCACCATTTGAAAATAGCCGATCTACAAGCTCACAATGGATCGCGATGCGAGGCATTGTGATCTGCTATTTTCAAAAGTTTTTTGTACATTTGAAAACTTCTGAAATGGGACATTCTGCATGAGTAGCCTACTTTTTACTTTTGGTACTGTACTGTAAGTACATTTTGATGCCAGTTCCTTTGTACTTTTACTCAAGCAAAGTTTGAATTCCAGACTTTTACTTGTAACAGAGTAGTTCTACATTGCAGTATTGATACTTTTATTTTAGTAATAAATGTGAGTACCTTTTCCACCACTGATTAGGAGACCTACGCATCAGGATGTATACAGCATTGCATGTTCCTGAAGGAACAAAGGGAGGGCAGAATCACTGTATTGGCCAAGCACAACAAACAGACACGAACAGGTCTCATGGGTTCACAAACAATCTGTCAACTAACACACAGCACACACTGACACATATAGTAGTATCGAAAACCAGTGGTGGAAAAAGTACTACCATTTTTACCTTCCAATGTCCTATTGTCTTTGGCACCTGACTTCACAGGTATGGATGGGAGTAACCCTATATGCAGCGGCAGTAGACAGTGAAAACAGTAATGGCCAAGCAAAGATTCTAGTTTTGGTTATATTTATTGTTGAACCATTGATATGGTTCTCTGTCTGCTTCCGTCTGTCTGCCTGCCTGGCTGGCTGGTAAGAACGGTCTGCTCCCACAGTACCATGTGTCCTGTGACTCCTGTCTGATTACTGCACCTGTGACCCTCTAAATAGCCTATACACCACACCCAGTGCTGTCAAAACTAGAGCCCGCCACCAAGTGTCCAATAATAATAATACTGACAACCTAAAAAAATTATGTCACCATTAATGGCTTCTGCAGTATCAATACTGCAATATAGAAATACTCTGTTACAAGTAAAATACTCTGTTAGAAGCTCACAATGCTTCGCATCGCACCGCATTGTGAGCTTGTAGATTGAATATTTTCAAATGGCCAAATTGTATATAGGGCTGAGTGGGTAATGTATGTTTTGTAATAATAATAATAATAATAATAATAAAAATCTACAAAGTAACTATAGTAACTAAAGTTTTCAAATAAATGTAGTGCTGAAAAGGACAATATTTGGATCTGAAATGCAGTGGAGTAGAAGTAAAACAATTGGAAATTGGAAATAGTCAAGAAAAGTACAAATACCTAAAAATGGTATTCTTCTTGGGCCTAAGTACAGTATAAGTAAATGCACTTAGTTACTTTCCACCACTGTCGAAAACACAAAGAGCTCACATGCAGTGCAAAGAGAGCAGCAGTACAGTTTGTGCGACAAATATCCAGAGAAGCGCAGAATCCAGAGGAATCTGGCGGAGCCACACAGCTGTCACATGGCTCCTCGGATGAAAAGGAATCAACAGAGAGGCTCTGGGTTGTTTCTCCCACTCTTCTCTGCCTTCCCTTCATTCCATCATTTAATCAGGGTTCCCTAAGACTTTGATCCCCCCACACTGATGGGCCCCCTCGACATTATATCATCAGGCCCATGCTTGGGGCGGGCCAGTGTGTTTAGTTTTGTGCAGGGAACAGGGTTTCGCTGAGCGGCGATGCTCTTCATCAACAACACCCTGTCTCTCTTCTGCATGTTCACACCTATGGAACTGGCCGGTATACGGCACGCCCTGCTGCGCGGGGTCTGAACCAGATGGCCACTTGCGACGTATAGCTCTCTCCGGAACAAGCATTTCCATCTAATCTTTGTCCATTTGAACCCTGGCAACCCTATTTTCTGGGGGAAACCAGCAGATACAAGCTCTCTGTGAGCTTGTAGATTCGCAATTTGTTTGGCTCCATCTTACGCCACCCCTTACCCCTTATCCCTAAACTTATTTGCCATTTTTTTGTTAGTTATTATTAGTTCAACTAGGCAATCTACAATGTTTTAAAATAGTAAAAAATGGCAAATAAGTTTTGGGATAAGGGGTAAGGGGTGGTGCAAGATATACTGTAGGGCTTGGTGTATAGGGGAAAAAGAGCAAACCAAGTGCAGAGCTGACTCCGGTCCAAGGGATTCAGGACTCCTCCCCCACCGAGTCCACTCGAGTCACTACAATGTAATGAAATAAATGTATTATACCCATATTATTAGGAGCCCGTTCACATTAACATTATAAGAGAGCTGTCTGGCGCTTATAGACAGCTATCTTGTTAAGTAACAGAGTGTAGCTGATGCGCCTGCCTGCTCTCGCAATGTTTTCTGTATCTATCAAATGAGAAAAAAAATCTGGTCTCGGTCTCGACTTGGTCTCACCTCCCGGTCTCAACTCAGACTCGAACCCCTCCCACACTCTGTCTTGACTCGGACTCGCCACCCCTGCCCCCATCGGACTTGGTCTTGACTTGGACTCGCTTTAGGTGGACTCGACTACAACACTACGGGTGGAGAAGTCTCCAAACCTCGGATGAAATCAGTCTTGGAGATGCTAGTGGTCTGTTGTGACGAGTTTGGCTACATTGATAGCCCTGCACTGTAAATGCTGTGTCTGTCTGTTCTCCCAGGTTGGGGTGTTTACAGTACACACTGTAGTATTGTCAAAGTGACTTACGAAGTGACTCATAACATGAAGTAATTGAAGGGAGATAGATGGAGATCTTCATGTTAGGCTATACTTGACCGCAGTCTCACAGGGCTTTATACTTGGCCTGCTTCTTCTTTTTTTGAGTCTACAACAGACCTCTTCACCAAAAAAATGAAAATCAATAATAATGTCATAACAAGCATTTGGATAGAACAAGCGAGGTAAATAAGTAAGCACGTTTCACCAAATGTGCACGTTTCAAATGTTTCTGTCCGGGTAGCTCAGTCAGTAGAGCTCTCGCCTTTGGACCACAAGTTCATGGGTTCGATCCCAGGAACCGCCAACTCAGCGTAGGAGTAGCACGACCTGGGTGCGGGAAGTATACTGGGAGCTGTTGCTAGGTGTGGCGCTCCACCTCAGCAATCCATCTCCCAGGAGTCTAGCACATTGTAACGGGGACAGACTCCCACGTGTTACTGGCTGATACAGACAATAAGCCACTCCGACCTACTTACCCCAGAATAGGGATGCTGGGGTTCATATTGTTAAAGGTGATTCTCCTCTCCTCTCTCACTTCCCATCTTCCCTTTCCACAGTCTCTCTTCACCATAGGAATATTATTTTCTGTTGGATCCAAGGGAGGCGGGGGACTGTATTAGGCAGGAGAACCGGGTTCAAAACACTAAAGTGGTTGTAAAGATGGCTGTAAAAGAGGTCATGGAGGAATGCTGGGATGTGGACCAGCCAGGGGGAGGAAATACCCAGACTCACCCCGGCTTGGACCTCAAAGCCAAGTGGATCTGGATCAAAGTGTATAGAATGTGATACGACGTGATGACAGACAGACAATCAGACAGACAGACAGACAGGCGAGGCGAGTTTGAGGTGCGTGATGGTGTGTATGAGCGTGAGGCAAACTTGTGCATGTGTGTGGCCCTTTGTTTTATTTTTTTATACCACAATTTTTGTAACCCCAATTTCTTTACCCAGTGTCAATTATATAATGAAATCCTGGTCGCTACACTCCCTCTGACAACCTGGGGAAAGCAACGGACCGACCTCATGCTTCCTTCAATGCATGCAGGAGTCCACGCTGCGGGGAAAGAACACATTATTCCAACCAGTAACCCTCCATCAGCCCCGGCTGGCCAGTGGCCCTTTGAACATGTTGATAGCACAATTTCCCTTCCAATCTGAGAACCCTTCTTCAAAAAATAAAGGAAAAAGCTTTTCCTGTCTCGAGAGACTAGATCTTAGCTGACTCACGCACACGTGCACACACAATACACACAGTGTATACAAATATACATCAATGTGCAGACAAAAGTGTACACAGACATAAGCTCAGTGTGTTTACCAGCCGTGGTGGACTGTAATATGTTTTGCACAGCTTTATTCTTCCCATCACTCACACCTTACCCAAACTCCCCTCCCTCTCTCTCCCTTGCACTCTCTGTTCAGGGTCTGGTAACAGATCTCCAGCAGTCATGGCCGTCAATCCTCCTCACCGGCTGTGAAATTTGACTCGTCTCCACCAGGCAGGGGTTTTGGTATATGGGTGCCTGGATGTGACATGCCAGGACGTATGCCCCTCCCCTTCATTAGTACAGCCAATGACCGCCAGGTCAACAGAGGTCGGTGGAGGTCGTGGCAACACAGGAGCCCGCTATAAGTCATTCCCAAATGCTTTCTTCCGCCTCTCTGTAGGTTTCGGTTGTTTTGCATCCATTGCTGCGTTGGGTCAGACCGGTGTCAGACATAGACTGAGGTCATATGTTACTCTCAAAGGACACTGAAAACCTTTGTTTGTTTGTAGAATATGATCAAAACAAAAGTAAGACCGCAAATTCCTTTTTCAGGAATGCTGAAATCCATGCGCATGGATAAAGTGAGTGGCAAATCGAGTGGCAAACTGACAGGCAAAGTTTAACATCCTTTAATGCAATCTATAGGACCTTTCTGTTTGGATGTATGGGCTGTCAAGGCCAGAAAGTACTTTCCTGCACTAACTTCCGGTTATGACGATGATGTCACGGGCTGAAGTGCATACCCTATATTCAGCTTTCCCAGAGGGTCCCCAGCAAAATGTGTTAATACAGCATCACAATCACTAGGAATGTATCCATTTATACGATGGCTATTCCATATCAGATCTACAAGCTCACACTTTATGCCAGATGGTGGTCCGCGGCTAAATACATAATACATTTGGGGGTCCTTGACATGTAAAAGTTTTAGAACTACCACACTATATCACTGGTCCCCAACGTGGGGTTCAGGGACACTCAGGGCTTCCTGAGGGGGTTCCATAACAGATACAAACTAGAAAAAGTGCCCTTCTGGGCACAGGTCTCCACCAGGTTATCCACAGATCCGTGCAGTTAGAGGTAAAAACACTTTTGGGCCAGTTATAGCGCCACCTTGAGGCTGAGTTGAAATTGTTCATGTGGCATTTCGTCCTCGGCCTAGTGGGAATGTGCGTGCACAATTTCAGGGAAATCACGCGATGTGTTCATGATTTGCAGCATTTTGTTTGAAACTGAGCACTCCTGTGAACTTTGGAAGCCAATCTTAACCAATCAGGATGGAGTCTGAGAAATCTGAAAGACCCGTTTCGTTGAATGGCTCTAGAGAGACTGTGTACTAATTTGCGTGATGTTTGGACAAAATCTGTAGGTGTACTGTGAAAAAACTTGTTTTGCACAAATCGGCCTCCTGGTGGCGCTATAACAGGCCGTTCTGGAAAGTTTGGGGCAGAGGTTCATGGTTGGCATCCAGGGAGTGTGTGTGCAAAATTTGGCATCGACCGGGTTAACGGTGGCTGAGATT
This sequence comes from Protomyctophum parallelum, assembly GCF_964188405.1. Lineage (NCBI taxonomy): Eukaryota > Metazoa > Chordata > Actinopteri > Myctophiformes > Myctophidae > Protomyctophum > Protomyctophum parallelum. Next base: position 25,708,401 of record NC_139707.1, on the reverse strand, counting down.
AGCTGGTCACGGACGGACACACGGACACACGGACACACGGACGGACGGACGGAGTGCAAAACATACTCTCCCCATGCCTTCGGCTGGTGGAGACAATAATGTGTAAACTCTTGAATTATGGAGGTCATTGAAATTTAAAAAAGTTTGAGAACCACTGACTATACTGTTTATGCAAGCCCCCTAGTGGCAGCCTAGACAAACAAACTAACACACATATATATATATATATATATATATATATATATATATATATATATATATATATATATATATATATATAACACACACACACACACACACACAGACATTTGCAGTGTTTGTCATTTGGTACAACCATCATGTGTATCATGAGATCACACTGATTACAGCTTTAATCTGCAAATTATATGTGAAGTGATGCATGATAAATTATTAAGAATTTTGAGAAAAAGAAAAGCCATCAACCTTTGTTTACCTAAACAACAGTAGGCCTACTATCCAAACCTTCAGAACAATAACGATACAACAAATACTTTGAAGCACAATATGATTTTGGATATTTCTTTGACATGGAAATCACTTTGCCGCTTTTGTGTGCGTGCGTGCGTGCGTGCATGTGTGAGGGGGAATACTCACCAATGTGGTAATGTGTTCCTTATGCGTTAGTACCCTACACTACAGAACAAAACATACAGTCTCCTTTTTTTACTAGATTAGTTCAGCCTCAGGGAATTGTGGGTACCAGTGATGTGAGCAGAGCTAAAATTAAACCTGCACCGAGGGGGTAAATCCTTTCCTCTCCTCCCCTTCTCTCTCTCTCTCTCTACCACCATTTCTGATCTGGTCTTTTGGAGAGGTGATAGGTCACCTGTATAATTCTGGCTAACACAACAGGCATAAATTGGGGCATTTTCTTTTCTCATGGTTTGTTCCATGCAGGAGGTGTGGGAGCTAATGTGAAAAATGTGGCTGAAACGCAGACACTAATGGGGAGCTATCAGACTCAGAAGTGCGTGCACACACACACACACACACACACACACACACACACACACACACACACACACACACACACACACACACACACACACACACACACACACACACACACACACACACACACACACACACACACACACACACACACACACACACACACACACACACACACACACACACAGTTGAGATGGGGGGGTAATACATGCCTCTACTTTGGATATCCCCCCTCTGGTGGTTCATGTATTATTATGGCGATGTGTTTTATCTCTGCTTCAGGTTTGACTGAATTAAATATAATACCGGTATGCATTTCCTTTTTGGGAAAGTGTGCAGCATGTCTGACCTCATGCTTAATATCCCAGTTTAACAATTTAATTAAACATGTATGTTACACCACATTAACCCCGGCATTCCTATTTTTCTAATTAAAATGCGTTTTGTATAGCATCTCTACTAGCTCACAAGTCACAAGGTGTTGCGTTGCAATGCACTGTGAGCTTGTAGGTGGTTAAGAAAAAGGTCCACCCAATGTTTCTTTGTAAACAAAACCCTGCATATGTACAAAATATACTAAACTGAATCTTGTATCAACTAGGCCTATACTTAAGCCTATTCGTGCAATGGTGTTGCACAGCAAAAACAGACGATCTACAAGCTCACATGCTATTTTTGAATATCTACTTTTGAAGATTATTTTCGCATAATAATGACATATCCAAAATAATACTGGGTTGAAAGTGGTTCACTATCAAGGACCACACCACCAAGCACCAACTAATGAAGTTTAACAAAGTGTATTAACAAAAAGAAGAATACCGGTTAACAAACCGAATAATGAACAGAAATGAAGACGACCCTGCACGACAGCCCATCAGCCCATCCAGCTGGTCATCAGGTAACTTAAGCCGTGGTGAGGCCGGAGGCTTCAGGGATCCGCCGTGGCTCCCGGGCACAAGGAACGAAGCCCCGTCAGGGACCTGTAAAAAAAAAAAGGAGAGGTAGGATGAGAATTAGGGAGGGGGAGGAGGGGTGTGAGGAAAGTGAGAACAAAGGGAGAACCGTGGGTTCTGTATGGGCGGAGGTGACACGATTGGAGGTGGCTTGATACGACGTGGAGGTAGCTGGATTGGAGGTGTGGTCCTGATCCTGAACTTCAGCAATCAGCTCCATTTAAGCCATAGCATACAATGCATGATGTATATTTGTGTATATTTGTACATCATTCTGCATAATGTGAAATAAAATGTTCAATGAATCAATCAATGAAGCATAACGGTGTAGACTTGGCCTAAAGAAGTGTGAAACACTAAACTTTGGCACTAAAGTACTGTACACTTAAGTACAATTGTATTGGTGTTGGTATTTGCACTTTGAGTATTTCCAATTTCCAGTACCTTCCTTGTAGATTATGACAAAACATACAATAACCACATGCACTTCAGCCCAAAACATTTCGGCCGAACTACAAGCTCACAATGCATCGCGATGTGACACATTGTGTGCTTCTGCTATTTTCAAAAGATGTTTATACATTTGAAAACTTGAAAAGAGACATTCTGAATAATGAGTGCTTTTACTTTTAGTACTTGAAGTACATTTTGATACCAATACTTTGGTACTTTTAGTCAAGTACATTTTGAAATCCGGACTTTTACATGTAACGGAGTATTTCTACAGTGCAGTATTATTAATACATTTAAGTAAAAAAACTTGTAGTACTTTTTCCTCCACTGGCTTTGACCTGGCGGCACTGACAGTGTTTTGTTTTAAACGGTTCCCCGTGGCCTCCGCGTCTCTCCGTCCACCATGCTGTGTGTGGACTTCCTTGTGTGTCCTTAGCCTGTTTTCTCTCTCTCTCTCTCTCTCTCTCTCTCTCTCTCTCTCTCTCTCAGTGGCTGCTTAACATTAGACTAAACACACGGCAAGACAAGCAAACGCCACGCAGCTTTTCAAATACACAACATGGGATGGACCGGCGGTCCCATCCCCAGCCCAGCCAGGCTGGTGGGATATCCATTCAGAGTGAAAATCATTCCCTTAACTTTTTCTTATTTTTAACTTAGTTTAAACTTGACCCTTTTAGGTTAGCCAAGTTGGGTCCCACGAAATTGATTGTTGCATATGCTGTTTTTAACTTTTTATTCTTATTTCTTGCCATGCTTTTAACCCTGTAAGCACTCTGAGATTGAGCCAACAGGCCACACGTTTCCATTGCCTCTGTACTTGAGTAAAAGTACCAATACCACAATGTAGAAATGCTCAACTCACAAGTAAAAGTCTGAAATGTAAAGTGGTCCGGTGGGCGGGTCGCATACGACCTTCGAGATTTTGAAGTGGGCCCTGATCCAGAAAACGTCAGGAACCACTCTTCTGAACTCACATTCACAATAGGAAACCGTGAAGACGGAACTGGAACATTAATGATACAATTCTGTTTCAACTGTTGGAGGGATTATTGGTTTTGGCCTGCTGCAGGACTGGAACAATCTACAAAAAACACTGGATACACTAAAACTGGACAATTTTATCCCCAAGTCAGTTTTCAAGGACTCATCGCCCGCATTCTCACATGATGCATGCAGCTGTTTCCCGACACGCTAATATTCCCTATCCCATGTCTGTCTTGTCTGCTTAATGTTGACCAATGCATATTTGTACTCTTTTGCTGCTGCTGTTTTTGCTGTGCCTGCAGTGGTGAAAATTAAGTAACTAAGTACAATTACTAGTACTGTACTTGAGTACACATTTGAGAAACTTCTACTTTACTTGAATATTTTAATACACTTAGGCTATCTTATACATCTCAGAGGCAAATATTGTACTTTTTGAGTGGTGCAACCACTCCTACAACCAGCAATGTCCGTGTCCGCCTATGTGGCATTGGCAATGAGCACGAGTATATGACTTATTAGTACCAGTAGGGGGCGCCAGAAACAGAGAGGGATAGTGCATGTTCTGTTGCCTGCTAATGAGAGAGAGAGAGAGAGAGAGAGAGAGAGAGAGAGAGAGAGAAAGATGTGTGTGTGGGGGGGGGGGGGGGGGGGGGGGGGGGATGGGGAATTGCACTCACGTCACACAACCGATCCGACGAGAAGAAACGAATTAGTATAAAGGGGCATGGCCAAGACTTACTTCCTGTTATTCAGGCACTGAAACCATAGATGTAATATACTGTAGGCCTACGTTGCATTGGCCACTGGGATCGTAGGTCAAACTAAACTGCACCAATGAATTGTCTCCTCACTTGCACAACGCGATCACAGGATTATAACATAGGTACAGGATTTAAACATACCAGTAACACAATCTAATTGTTTTGTCACAATAGGCTGGTTCTGAAATATGATATAGTGGCCTGCTCTCCTCGATCCGAGACACCAGTCCATCTTAAATTTCGTCATTCCAAAAATCTTATAAATCTAGATACATTCACAGAATATCTGCATATCTGTCTGTCTGATGATCCCTGATACCTGAGGTCATCAATATGAAGCCATTATAATGGAATGAAAAATTGCCTACGGATACGGCCAAGTCTTTGCCACGGACACATGTGTCCGTGCACGGACATATTGAAGACCTCTGGAAGCCATAGTTCTGACGTCATAGGCTTCTCACCAAGTATGGGTACTGCACTAAGTACTCTGACAATGGGCTCATCAGGTATTGCATAACCAAAAGGGGCATGTGTTCCAAACAACTAGATGAGACTGTTTTGAAAATGTGCCGTGTTTACAAGCGCTGGCCCAGTGCTGAGGTCCAACTACAGCGGTTCAAACCACTTTAGATTCATGTTTCTTTCCAAAACATATATATGGGGCGGTTTTGGATTTTATCTTTTCAAATGGAGCTAATGTTATTGCCTGCCACAGTGTGTTACGCAATCACAGAGTCCAAGAGAGTCTAATAAAACTGATCTGTAATTAGAGTTGCTTGTCATCTGCGCAGCTGGCCAAAGCCTCGTTGCCATTTACTGTCAAGCGAGACCTGCAATTAAAAAAGCACGGCGATGGGTGCCATTTGGGAGGATGAGGCCTTTTTTATGAAGATGGGTGGCTGGATAATGACAGAGCTAAGTGACAGCGGCATGGGCCGATAGGGGGATGAGCAAGGCAAGAGAGATACCACAGACCCCACAATGTCATTGTGGGGTAAACCGGAGGAAAAATAGACAGGGGTTTTCCCTGAGTTTCGATCCTGACTGTCTTTCATGGGCCTTTTGTTGTGGCTGAGAAGGCGGCCATCTTGCGGGATTCGGTTTCAGAAGCAAAAGTTTCACAATTTCTGGCGTGACCTCCCCCAAAAGGTCACAGAGGTCACGTGTGTCTCTCTCCGCGTATATTGAGGACGATGCATTGAACGTTTGTTAGTCATAATAACAGTTGAATGTTGGCCCGGGTGAGCGAGAGGCGACGCGGACGCGGACAGTTTCCCCCCCCTCCCCCCGATCACGTTACAGCGTCCCGACCCTAAAAGAGGCACATTCCAGACCTTTGTGTCACCTATTCACTTCTGCAGGACAGTAAATATTGTTCCTCACGTCTCCGTTTGCCCCGCTATGCTCTCCAGGAACCAGAGAAGAGGTCCTATTCGCATGCCTTCAACAAGGAACGTTTGCCTTTTCAAAACGTCCCTGATTTATGATGACTCGAACTCGGAGCTTGTCAAATACTGAGTGTTAATTTAACAGAATGTACAAAAGTCAGTGGTGCATAACGCACTCACATTTCTTTCCTTAAGTAAAAGTATCAATACTGCAATATTGGAATATATAAATAGTTAAATACTAAGTCCAGAATTCTACTTTTACTTGAGTAAAAGTCCAAAAGTATTGGCTTCAAAATGTACTTCAAGTACCAAAAGTAAAAAGTACTCATTACGCAGAATGTTCCATATTTCAAGATTCCAAATGTTTCAAAAAATCTTTTGAAAATAGCTACAAACACACAATACGTTGCATTGTTTATGCATAGTCAATGTGTGCTTTGTCATAATAATCGAAATCTACAAAGTAACTAGTAGCTCCAGGTGTTTTATTGTGCAAAACCCCCTTATTGGCTATTTCCCCTACCATAAGTCCTCAATGAATTGCATTGAATTGAATGGGAATTGAATGGGGCTATGGGGTGTTGTGCTAATTCGCTTATTTCCATCGAAATAAGTAGTAAAGTGTGCCGCTTGGGATATTATTTACATTATGAAGAGAGGATATATACAAAAAACTAATAATTTTGAGCGATGGACACCCCCTAGCCCCATTCAATTCCCATTAAATTCAATGCAATTCATTTAGGGCTTATGGTAGGGGAAATAGCCAATAAGGAGCTTTTGCACAAAATAACACCTGGACCTCTTTGGTGGGGACGTAACAACTACAAAGAAAGGTAAGAAAGCCTTTTAGTATGGAATTCTCCTTTAAGTAAATGTACTTAGTTACTTTCAACAAATAACACAATGTCCATAAGGGTCCAACTGGTTACATTAGTACAGTCTCAAGAGTCCGTCTCTCCGTCCCATAGCTTGACTTGAGAGCAGAGCTCCTGTTTATTTGAACGCGCTACGGAGGGCTTGGCCGTGTTTGCATTTGGAATGTTGTCTTAACTTTAGTTCCACCACCAATAGGGATTCTCCTCTGTTTATTTGGACACCGGCGTTGACCCTCGACCCCTCCAAATGGGTGACTGATCCTGCTCGCAGCTACTGCAGTGGGACTCCATCGGTTGCCATTCTCCAGGTTGGTGATGGTGACTCCTTGTGCTTCCATGTAGCAACACTGCAGAGGCGTAATTTCAGAAAGAAATAGGGGTTGGCTAGAAATTGGTTCCATTTCTAAAATAGCGAGAATAGTTGATCTACAAGCGGTCAATGCGTCGCTATTTGTGGCGAAAAGAGAAAATGTTTGAAAATGTTCGCCTATGGCATTCCCAAAGTTGGGAGAACACTCTGAAAGTAGTTAATATATTAATGGTACAATAAAAGGCTTATATAAATTACAACACATGTCTGTGAAGGAAGTAGGGAAGCGGCCCGGAAGTAGGAAGTTATTCCGTGTGCAGAGCCCATTGCCATATCTCCTGAAGACCCAAAAGACGCCTTTGCAGCTGACAAAATCTATCTTGTCATCAAATGTGTGGATCTAAATAGACACACATTACATTCAATCGATTAGCTAATTGAACTAATCGATTCAATCAATTATTAAAAAAATATCAATTTGAATAAATGTGATAAATGAAATGATTCATGTAGATAATTGCCAAGTACCTACTGTAAATTGTGGGATGATTGGAACAGTTAGGATAGATCACCTCAATAGCATAATTTCTTACACCTAATGTAAATAAATGTAAGTGTCTTTCAGTGCATTTCATGGGTGGTCCGCGTGCACACGCGCACGCACGCACGCACACACACACACACACACGCACGCGCACGCGCACGCGCACACACACACACACACACACACACACACACACACACACACACACACACACACACACACACACACACACACACACACACACACACACACACACACATTTTTCAAAACATGATACTTTATATTGTAGATGTCAAAGACAACATGTTAGAGCAAAGGTTCCCCAGAGAAAAAGTACTATTCTGTAACAATGGTGGAACAAGTCAAAAACATTTCATACATTTGTAAACCTAGAACCATTTCTTTTTTTTAACCACAGTGGTCATAGATATAACTGGCTTAAGTAGTGGAATGGACCATAACAAATGATAAGACCAGGCGTCTGGATTGAGCCCTTCGATAAGTCCCGAAAAAATATCTTAACAAACGTCTCGCCAGACCCGCCAACAAAACCCAAAACATACCTGGCATGAAAAACAAAAACAAAAAAACAGTTGGTCTATTCCGATGTCGACATTCATGTAACGTCACACACAACCCCCTAGAACAAATGGTTTTCTACATAAATACAATGACTTCTATTGTCTGTGTGCTAGGTAGTGCTAGGTAAAATATTTCTTTTGTGGTTGTAAAATGTTCAAAAGTTTCATTCGGTTTTGTTGATTCCTTATTTATACAGGTAAAAAAAAGAAAAGAAATAACACATCTGACAAAGCACGTAAAACATCCCCTTACGAACAAACTAAACTAAAACAAATGCTGGGATGCAATCAAAGTACAATTGTCCTTCAGTGCTCTTTCCGTTGTGCAGATATATATATGATGGGATAGAGACAGACAGACAGGTATGCATGCTGACATACGAACCATGCAGATAGAGAGAAGAGATACAGAGAGAGGGAGACGGAGAGGGAGAGAGAGAGAGAGAGACACACAGACACAGACAGACAGACAGACAGAGGTGGCAGGCAAGGGACATTGAAGAGGAATCCAACCAGGCCACCTAAATAAACAGGAGACAATCCTTCAGCCTGGCCGGACAGACAGACAGACAGACAGACAGACAGACAGACAACATCGTGGGCTAAGGAAATGTTCAACAAAGGCAATGCCCCCCAATAAAAGAATGGAAATGATGATGATGACACACACACACACACACACACACACACACACACACACACACACACACACACACACACACACACACACACACACACACACACACACATATATATATATAACATGGAATGTTGTTTTATGTAGGACATGGCATTGTGTTTAGACTACCTGTAACGGCAGACCTAGTCCAAAATTAAATTAAATTTATCAGCCATCACAAAAGGTTCAGGCTGGAGAAACACTGTGCAGTGGATTCTGTCGGGGGATGTTCTTCTGAGCTGAATTATACCAAAACCCATCTCATACACAGAGGGTTATGTATATACTGTACCACCTCAAAATACCATCTATAGGCAGTCATGTTCAAGAAATGTAAAATATATTTTTGGGCAATTTTCTAAAATATCAGATCTACAACCTTGACATTATAGATCTGTGATTCTTTTTTGTATAGGGCTTAAGTGGTTAACTAAAATCTACAACAGTGTGTGATTGTTTAAATGATAAATTGTTAAAAATAATAATAATACAAAATAAATCTATTAGCTTTTAAGTTAAGTATTTTCTTTCAAACAAATATTTGGGTAGATTGGACCAAAGCTACTCATCATATTTAACCAGCCGCTGCAGAGGGTATATCTTCCAAAATTATGTTATCATTGCATGAAAAAGCAATAACAACATAATATGCCTGTGAAGTTATTTGAGATTCTAATGATTGTGATATTTAAAAGCTTATCCTTATCGTTTATGAAACGGGGTCCTTTTAGGAAAATACACCATGGCTGGTAAACAGTGTGTGTGTGTGTGTGTGTGTGTGTGTGTGTGTGTGTGTGTGTGTGTGCGTGCGTGTGTGTGTGTGGGGGGTTGGTACTGTAGAAGAATACACAGAAAGGTAACCCATAAAGGACTAAACATTTAATGCTCCATAATGCCCCTTTTAAGAAAAGCTTACATTGTGCATATTTCCCATGTACCCAGTGTTAACCCTAACGTTAACCCCAACGATCTCAAACAAGGATTCCTGCTATCTCGGATCAAAGTCTGCCGCATTCCTCGAAAATTAAATTAAGTCTTGTGAGTTTACAAAGTGGAAGATGACAGAAACAGGAAGGAGAATCTAGAAATAGACCTCTGACCTCCCTGGTTATCTGTTGGGGTGTTGGGGGGTGTTTTGTGGGGGATGGGGAGGGGCTATATGAAGGGTGGAATGGCTGAGATTTAGCAGTGGGACACGGCTGCTGGTTTGGGTCAACTCACAGGAGACTTTTTACACCACTGTCAATATGGGCCAGTCCCTGTTACAATCATAATAGAGAAAAGTCCTTTTCTTTAAAAGCTACATTTCTAGGATTTTTGTTTCTGATTACGGAGATTCAATTGCTGTATTATGCACGGTATAATTAGGTATTTGTTTCTACCAAATAAATTCTCAGAGTTCACACCGGTTCACGTGTGAATTTGAGTGGACGAGTCGAGCAGGGACAGTCAACCTGTGACCTTCTGGACACAAATCATCTTTTGGGCTTGGTGGCCAGCACAGCCATCTTTTTGTTTTTACAGATCTAATGCATGACGAGGCAATTCATATCATGCACATGCGATGATCATTTTACAGTATTGTTGATTTAAATTAGAACTGGTGACATTTGGCCAGATAAGAACATAAGCGATTATCTTGTGCAATCATTGGCTAGGCCGTTTCACAGTGATTTACTGTTGGCAGAGGGGGGAGTCCATGGCTCTGTTCGAATTCAATCCCACCCTTGTCTGCATGTCCTTCTTAATTTAGGCTCTGTCGTACGATAGTGTCGCACACCAAAAATAGCCGATCTACAAGCTCACAACGCGTTGCCAGGCACTGTCATACAAGTAGAAGCTTGAGGATGGGTTTGCCAGATATACTCTACACATTAGAGTAAGATGGAGAAACTCAGAGACTAGATAGGAACTGTGATTATGTGTTTTATGTTTCATGCTAGACCGCTAACTTCATTGCAGTTGTAGCGTGATTGGTTGATATAAAAGTGCTATTGTTGGTTTCCAAGAAAGAATACGGGCCATACCGGCCATTTTTGAGACGTTAATGTCTGACTCACGGACCAGTGAGACTTAAGTGTCTTGTATCTCAACTATACAGTATTGTTGTCAGTGGGGAAATTAACTCACATTTTCCTCTGTTATATTATTTTTCTTTCCAGGAAACCAACATTAAATAAGTAAAAAAAAAAAAAAAGATGGCGTAATGTGGGATCGTTTGTGGCATGTGTGTTTCGGCGGGTGACGAGTGATGGCACTCCTAAAATGGCATTCATGGGATGACAATAGTCAAAAGCCAGCCATCAATGTTACTTTATGGGATGCTACGCTATAACGCTACTCAACACACGACCAACTGCTGCCAGGGACAGTTTAAGGCCTATTGAGGTGACCACCTTTTCGGAGTATGAATAGGCCTTTAGTGGTGCTTTGAGCAAAAACAACAACAACAACAACAACAACCCAGAGCAAGGTCCTGAGTTAAGACCTATGAAACTTGTCACCTTGCAAAATACCAACTTCCAAAACAAGATCATACTATTTCATATATATATATACATATATATATATGTATATAATATACTTAGAATTGTTTCATATATAAATCTACTATGAACAGACGGTATAGTAAATACACAATTGTTGGAATTATACAAAGTAGAAATATTTGTATCACCCCCCCCCCCAAAAAAACAAAAAAACAAACAAAAACAAAACAACCATAACCCACAAAATATAACCATGAAATGTCCACCAAGAGAAACAACATGAAACTTCACCTGTTGTGAAGTATGTCAGCTGTACAATGTACAATGTAACAGAGAGAGAGAGAGAGGGTGGGGGGTGGGGGTACACAAAACCGGAAAACTTGTGGAAAAGTACAAAAATAACTACAAATAAAAATACAAAGTTAACAGTCCACTTAAAGAGACAACATCACAACCAGCATAGAGGGGAAATAGACAAAGATGAGAGGGAAATGTGTTGAGCAGTCAACAAATGCATACAGTCAACTCAGCAGTGTTGATGGAACTTAGAGTGCACAAATGGAACCAAATGCACCCTTACGTGTTCATTTGGTTTTATCTGTACACTACTCTTTCTTGAGTTGAATTAACAATCAGGATTCTGCAGTGCATGGCTGGAATACCCCAAAGTCAAAAAACTGTAAACACCACAGCACTGTTTTCTGTTCATTTAGAAATGTGATAAATGTTTGATTAGCTCTTTAGATGATATGTCAAAATGAACAATTTAAACAAATAAAATGGGAGAAGGTAGTTGCCCAGAGGCTAAACATGAGATGGCAGAAGGTTGGGGGGTGGGCAGGGCATACAACTGGCCACAGCAGGCAAGTCGTGGGCAAGTATGGTATATCTGGACATTTACTAGGCACATTCACTGTTTTATCAGTTTCTTACGATAAGATTGGAACTCCAAATGTCGTCTGGTTACCTGCTGAAGTGAAAAAGAAGGAATTCCTCAGTCACAGTAAAAAAATAAAGAGTTAAAAAACTAAACAAAACAACTTTGGTTTTGGGGGGGGATTCAGCAGACCAGAGAACTGTACAATCATTCCCCAGAATCTGAGCAAAGTCCAAAACGTCAAGAAGATATCTATCATGCGCTTATCTAGCATAGTAGCATATGTTTCATTGCAGAGGCGAATGGAGAGGTTTGAAAAGCAAAACCTCCCTGTGAAAATATACGTGTATTATGTGCATGCCCTTTGCATGTGCCATCAGATTGAGTGACTGTCACTGTAAGCAAAGGCTAAGAGAGAGCTTCTTGTACAATGTGACACACACACATTCACAGACAAACAGACAAGACAGACAAACACATCAACAGACACGCACACGTGCGTGCACAAACACACCTGCCCAATAGCACCTGACAGTTGGGCCGCAGATGTGCTGAACAAGGAGAAATACAGTAGATGACACAAATATCTGAGCCATCACTATGGAGACTCTGGAACATCCCTATGCATAATCAAAGGTGGTATAGTCAAACTTGCATTGTTAGCAATAAAGAGTAAATCTCTGGAGAAAACAGGTTCTCCATTTTCTAATCTTCGAATATTATCATTTATTTAATTTTCTTAATTTTTGATCCACATCATGATATATTCTGTTGAATTCAACTTGCTCATAAAGAGAATAATTGTACGTTCATGATGGCACAACTGTTTCCCACAGGCAAACATCTTAGGAATAGTGTACGAATTGTGAATGGAAAGTCTTTCTTATATGTTTGAAATACTAAGTGGTACAGCTGATACTGTATAAACAATAGTACATCATGCTTTGGCTTGTTTAGTATCTTATTACTATACATATGAAGGGCATTCTTATAGCTTTTTGGACAGTCCTAATACAGTGCATGCTAGTTAATTCCTTGAGTAAAGGTAATGCTAATCTGGTAAAGGGCTACATGGAGTAATACTAAACCACTTTAGCGTTTACTTGTTAAGTGAAACAACCCACACCATACCAACCATGTTAACACCTGCAAGGCCGGCAACTACCTTCTAAAATGGATAAAAGTGCAGGTAGGTAAGAAAAGGGAGTTTGGGAGGGAGAGGTGGTTAAGGTACAGAGTAGGACAGTAAGCTGGTTTACAGGGAGTTATGGGTAAACATGCCAGGGGTCTCCAGTCTATGTGCCAACAACGTGCAGGCATTGAAACTCTTGCCAGGGATAGAAAATGTGAAGGGGTGACAGGGGAGAGGCCTCTTTCCAAAACCTGTTTTCTTTGTTCTTTTCATAAGGCAAATCTCTTGAGTTCATTGTGAAATATTCACCAGGTTTGAAAAGACAAAAAAATAAAAAAAATAAAAGGCACAAACTCACAGTCTTTTACTGTCCACCATCTTGGAAATAGACTACCTGTCCATCTTTCATGTCCTTATCCAGTTTTCTCTCGAGAAAAACCCTGGAAAGTCGCAAATTCTACAAATGTTCTTTCTTATTTCTCCCCCAAATGTCCTTGAAGAGCAGTAACTATCCATCCTCAGCGCAGAGCACCGATTACAACATTAGCTCTGTCGTTTGCGTTTTTTTTATTTTTTTACAAAAGCAAGACGAGAGAGATAGAGCAACAAAGATACGAAATGGAGACGAACGTACATGGTTAATCCACAACGACGGCGGACGATCCACCGCTTTGGAGGCAGACGGGGTCGAGTGACGAGTCCCGTCTTGTGGTTTTTTAAAAGCACTGGCCCTCAAGGTTGGGACAGCGCAACAACATGTCCCTCTTAAATCCCAGGCACTGAGGACCTGGCAATCGGGGGCCTCTGGCCTCATGACACGGAGACAACATTACACGCTGATGCCAATCAAATCCGTCCACTCTCACAGAGTGCGATGCATGGGGGGCACCTTTAGTGTTCTGTTTCAGACCCCGTGGTCCCCTTTGTCAACACTGCGATGGGCCCGCACCCTTCTCAATCTAAGACGCCATCTTGACACAGCAGGGGAGGCGAGACGCGGGGAAGGGGGCTCGAATTGAAACAGAGTTGGGACTTTGTTGAAGGGACTGTCAAGAGATGCAGAGCGCTCTCTGTCGTGTGGTGGTCCAAGCCAAGAGATGCTTCTTTACATTGGAGCTTCTTCTTCCATAGGTTCCTCCTCAGCCCTGGTGGAATAAAACAAATGAAATACCATAATAGACATCACCTTATCCCAATGAGGATGGAACGCTGAACTAGTACTTTATCATGCTTATAAACTACCGACATACTACAGGCAATTGTATGAGATAAAACTGCTAAGAGAGTATTATGACTGTGTGTGTGTGTGTGTGTGTGTGTGTGTGTGTGTGTGTGTGTGTGTGTGTGTGTGTGTGTGTGTGCGTGCGTGCGCACGTGTGTGTGAAACTGTGAATGGAGCTGACTTATGTGCAGCAAACATCTGTACTCCATGTATTCAGTGTGTTTCTAATTAAGCCTTTGGTAAGGTGCACCTCTCTGAAGCTTGACACACACACACACACACACACACACACACACACACACACACACACACACACACACACACAGCTGACTGGTATAAACACGCCCACTCATGACATACTGTAAGCCACAGAGGCGATATTATATCATATGCGTTTCAAATAAATTACATAGTAGAGGACTAAGGGGCCTATTATTGCGAGGGCCTTATCCCTAAACTTATTTGCCTTTTTAACTATTTTGAAAAACATGTTTGATTAGGCAATCTAAAAGCTCACAACATTGTTCAACATAGTTGAACAATGTTGTATCTCGAGATATCTGGCGTTTAACCTCCTGTGCCACTCTAATCATTGATTAGAGCTGAAGAAGGCCACTCGGCCAAAACGTCCATCTGTCTGTTGTTGCCTGCTAGGGGAAATAAAAAAATAAACAAGAATCCTAAAGGATACAAGAACCGTGCACCCGTTACACTATTACGTGGAATTATTCAACTGAGTGCTTGATTATCCGAATTAATACGCTTATATTTACCGTCCAGTCGGTTTTTGGTCGCTTTCCCCGTTGGTATGCAACTTTGTTACGTCATTGAAATCCCCAAACTTTGTGCACGATCTTAGCTGCGTTTTCTAGGAATTGAGGTGAGGGACGATGTTAGGAGCTCAATAAAATATTAGCGCGACCTCCCGGTTAGCATATTAGCGTTTCTAACGCTAGAGAAGGAGATTCACGGTGACTCGAAAATGGCTTGTGCATTCTGTTGGCACTGGCTCCACAGTGCCGGAAGTCAATGGTGGCATGGAATCGGTTAAAATGTTTTCAAAATAGTTGAAAAAAAATCTGTGTGTGTGTGTGTCGCTGCTCAACAGTGCCATCCAGCGGTATTGGCGTGGTACTTCCGTGCTCATCCATGCTCATACACACAGACAAGACATACATAATAGGAGGGCTAGCACCACTTAAAAAGGCAAAGAAGTTTAGGCATAATGCGTATAGCAATGGCAAAAATAGGGCCCAAAAGCACCCACGACAGACAACAGCAAAGAGACAGACACGCAACCAACGTACCTCTTAGTGATGTGCTTGTTGGCGACAGACAAGGAGGCCATCGCCGTGACAGTCTCGGCTTCGTCCGTCTCCTGTCTGAGAGCCTCGCTCAGAGAGCAGCCCAGCGTAGAGACGGAGCGCTGCAGCGAGCGCCAGTATTTACCTACAAGCCACCCACCGCCATGCACAACAATACTAGTTACTACTGGTTGAACAATGACAGATTAGGTCAACGGTATTTAATAGTGTATGAAGAAAGCTTAGGCCCTATACTCTGTCATATATGTCGAATAGCAAAAATAGCCAATGTACAAGAATAGGCATGCCAGGTTGAAAGTGGATAATGATGGGGTGGCCGTGACGTAGCGGTAAGAGAATCCATCTGGTCATTCCAAATACTCCCAACTTCCACACTCACGTATAGTCCTGCCTCCGAGCAAGGAGGAGAGGATTAGATAATTGTGGAGGAATCAAGCAGGTTATTGGACTGACTGACTGACTGACTGACTGACCACATTCCAATTCCACACGCCGCTCCTCCTGCATGTCATGTTGTATAGATGCTGTATTTCTCATATAGTATGAGCCGTTTGACATGCATTCTAGCCCACACCATGCACAACAAACAGCACGATATCATAAATAAACATAAACCTGTTATTTAGAATTATATATATATATATATATATATATACTGTATATATATATATACTATGAATGCACGTCAGTATCATAGGGGGAACACTTTCACTCGCAAACCGTTCCAACATGCGCACGCAGGCACGCTATGTTTACATTTTCATTTTGTGTCAGCTCTAAAACATCCCTTTGAAGTCTGCGACGCGGCAATGCCGTATTTTTTAAACCACATCTCCCAGAAAGTGTAGTCATGGTTTTCCCTCCCAATAGCCCGAGAGACGGTCCATCCAAAAACACCCGCACAGATGGACAGTCAACACATCCGGCAAGAGGACAAGAACAGACGCCTGCACTTGATGTGCACTCTGTGAAAACCGCCGCTGCAAGCGGCTTGGAAACATTCTCTCCCCGGTCTCGGCTCACAATTTGGGACACAGAATCGGGTTTCCGGGTTAAGTTGGAGGACTGATGCCCGTTTTCCACCGGAGTTGAACTGGTTCAGTTTTTTTGTTTTGTTTTCCACTGAACATGAATTGGTTCAGAACCATAAAAGTTGGTCCGGAACTGAAGAAGAAGTATGGTTGCTGTCAGAGAGAAACCACCTACATATTTTTTTTCATAAATCAATGCTATTGAACATGCTTTACGTCTGTGTGTTGGTTAAAGAAATATTGAACCAATGAAAAGTATAAAAAAGCGCTTTAGACAAAATCTCTGAACCCCATTGGACCCTCAAACTCCACCACCTCTCCCCATCTTATGCAAGTAATTGATAAGTCACAATACCAACTTTGATGAGGCATTATTGCTTTATTTTCAAAATCTAAAGCTTTCTTCATTTCCTGAAAATATATTTATTTTTCATTTCCTGAAAAATGTACATTTTGGAGTTAGGTGGTTTCTTCCCGACAGCAGAGATATACTGTGTAGGGGTAAAGTGGGACATATTAGGGAGTTGAATTGTGGAGACGAAAGAAATAAACAATCCACTCACTGTGAGCTTCCAGGACAGTCTCCATGGAGCGGACAGCGTTAAGGTTAGGCCTCTGCTGCAACAGCTCCTCAGGCAGGGGGTCCAGCTGGATGGAGGGAAAAACAAAAAAAGCAACGTGATTCCAAAATGTTGATGGGGAAGGTTTCTGCGCTATTCCGCCAAACAAAGGGGGATAGTCCATTTGCTACTGTTGCCCCTCCATTGTGGAGCAGCCGCCCCTTCCAAGCCACATTCTGAACGAGTTGTAAAGAACCGCTGAAGTCCCATTTGTTTTCTTTAAAGGACCACTTCTCAACCGATCTTCATATAATAGGTCCTCACTAATAATCATGAAAAAATGACGAAATTCTTTTCTACTCTGTCTGTGTCTCAGAGTCATAGGAGGGCTGTGGGCAGTTCAGAAACCGTCTTCCAGTGACATCGATGGGGAATACAAGCTAATAAAAACTGCATGCCTCTGAGATGTAAAAAGTACTGGAAATTGGAAATACTTGAGTAAAGTAGAAATTACTCAAAATTGTACTCAAATACAGTACTTTAGTAAATGTATTTAGTTTCCACCACTGCAGATGCACACACCATCTCCCACTCACCGCAAGCCTCCATCACTCTCGGACACAAACGACAATGTGTGCTCTGTGTTGCATCCCACTCCAAAGACACACATATTGGCACAAGGAGATGTATGATGATAAAAGCTGCCCATTCTCACACGTGCGCGCAGGCACGCACGCGCACACGCACACGCACACACACACACACACACACACACACACACACACACACACACACACACACACACACACACACACACACACACACAAACCTATCGCAGAGAAAGGCTAGGAGGCCGCTGCAGTCTCCAAGCCACAAAGCAGAGGAAACTGGGGTATTCCCCAATGTGCCTTCCCAATCCGGAATGATTCCATTTCCCCTTGGCCGACTGCGCTTTCTACACTTTCTCACCCCCCTTTTTTCACCCCCCCAAACAGGACCAACTCAACTCTATATATAAACTCAAAAGACAAAACGCGTCCCTTTTCTTTCGTGATAAAAAACAAAACAAAACAAAACAAAGACTTGAAAGGAGAGGGCGTACAGTACGCTATAGAGAAAGGGAAAAGAGTGCGAGAGAGAAAAAAAACTAATCAAAAAAAGAATAAACGTTTTGGACCGAGGACTTTGTAGAGAGGCGAAGAGGATGCCAGAGAGCGGAGGAAAGAAGGATCGCCGGTCGGTCTCGCTCAGCCAAGGCTGGAAGTTTTCTTTTAATTAAAACAAATAGCCGGTTGAGGGTGGGAGGGGGGGAGAGTCGGTCCAGAGAGACGGATACTTTAATCCTGCTGTGGCACGACAGGCTGCATCATGCACACACGTGTACTGTACTGTACTGTACGCACACGCACACACACACACACACACACACACACACACACGGATAATTTACTTTCTATGACTTTTTTGATTCATCGAATAATCGAGGAAGCATTTAAGCATTATTGTGCAAAAATAGTGAGTGTAGCCGGGTCTACAAGTTCACAACACGTGTCATCACGAACTTGTAGATGATCTAACTTCATTATTTGTGAATTCAGATTTTTTTTGTGTGGCACCTGGATGGTTGCCATATCCAATCTGCACCTTTACCAGAGGATGAAACACAGAGCCCTACCAAGCTCTCTCCCCCCCACACACCACAACCACCACCACCACCAATTATGTGCGCAATTAGGCTCCCAATCAACTTGTTTAATATCCAAATTACAAGCGCACGCCCGCCCGCACACACACACACACACACACACACACACACACTGACTCTTCATTGGAGTGTGTGTGTGTGTGTGTGTGTGTGTGTGTGTGTGTGCGTGCGTGCGTGCGTGCGTGCATGCGTGAGTGAGTGAGAGAGAGGGGAGTTAGTAAAACCAAGAAGTGCTAATTTTATTCTTTATTCATGTGTATCTGTGTGTGTGTGTGCGTGAGCAAGAGAGAGAGAGAGAGAGAGAGAGAGAGAGAGAGAGAGAGAGAGAGAGAGAGAGAGAGAGAGAGAGAGAGAGCGAGAGAGAGAAAGTGAGTGCGAGAGACTCAGAAGAGGCGTCCTTAAGCATGATTCATATCTAAATAACCGATGTAGAAGCTCACACCGCGTTGCATCCAAGGCACGTTGTGAGCTTGTAGATCTGCTATGGTACCATATCAGCGCTTGTGATGAAAACAAAAGTATCTAGCGAGTGCCCCGGAAATGATTGCTTGTTACTTCCGGTTCACCAAATCAGCTGGTGGCTCTTCAAAAGAAGAGCTCGGCGGCTGAAAAGCGTGGCAATTTGTGGCTAAAACCTGATATAAAAACGAGGTGCTGAAGGAGTGGACTAATAAGTTGCTAACCCTGTCTCCCTCCCCCCTCCCCCCATCTCACTTAAGCGATACTTCTGTCCCTCAAACAGTTTGGAACCGTTCACCCTACTCACACCCAGCCTGGACCGGCCCGGCCCGGCCCCCCAACCTATCCCAGCCTGCCTCAGCACCCTGTCAAAGCAAGGTCAGGGGTTCTGTGGGGTCTTGTGGGGTTCCACTCGCAGCAGGGTTGGATGGGGGCAGCTTGTCAGTTTGAGTGACAGCCGGGCCTCACGCATATAAACTTTAATGGCTCTTGTCATTGAACTCTAGGGGCCCCACCTGGCAGGTATAGGACCAATCCAAAACACAGGGAATGCACTGCACACACACACACACACACACACACACACACACACACACACACACACACACACCATGCGCCAAAACACTTTAGTGTTTATTTGAGTATGGACCTCCGCGTCTTTCTAGCGTCAAGACAGAAATAAAATAAAATAAGTGTCTTTATGCGAGACGTGTTTTGCTGTCACTGCGTCTACTGAATCCTGGGAAATGTGTTTGCCAGTGTGGCACGGCCTTCAAAGACCCCAGCCAACAAAATTGAGACGCCGTGCAAAAGCCATGAGGCCGGCCGGGTGTGTGTGAGGAATGTGCCCTGACAAAACATTCCGCAGGGAGGCTGAAACCAAAACAGTGGAAAAGCAGCAAGGAATTCCACTTGTTCAGCAAAAGAAAAAAGTGCACAAGGCGTCCATTGTTTACTGTCGCGTCCAGGCGCATATGCCGGCGGCCCTGCCGAGGCCGCCTGATTATGTTATGCTAATTGAACTAGGTAACGGCGTGTATTGTGCAAAGCAGGTGACCTTTTCGGCAGCAGGGGAGTAGGTTTCCCCTTGTGTTCACAGGGAGTAAAATACCAAAAGGCCCGAGGGGGTACAGGTGAAGCCGGGCGTGCTTACTGTAACTGGAGTGCAAACACCGCGAATAACCTCATTGGCAGCTGGTAGCAATTAGCATATTAGCCTGTTGTTTATCAAATAATTGCTAACAACCGTGGTTTGGACGCGGCCGACATCTGTTTGCGCGCAATCATCAATTAGTCCCCGGGTTCAGAGTTGACCGGCGTCGTTGCCAATGCATCATTCATGAGCTATTTAACTAGAAAGACTTTTTGCGATTACGCACTCCGGCGGTGGGGGCGAACGAAAAGGAGCCCGTAAAGTCCATTCAGCAATTTTTATCTCCCTGTTTCCCAGCTAATTTGAGCCGCTTTCAAAGGGAACCCGATGCTCATTATAGCCAAGCTTGTCTTAACCTGCCAATAAAAGCGGGGGATATATTTCTCACACTGGAGTGTGCAGTAAAACGCTGGATGCACACGGTACAGTCACACAGGAGGCAGAGGGGGGCTATAAAGAAAAAAAGGTTTAGGATGTTTTGGCTCCGACGGAGGGGCTGCTCAGCTCCGGCCTATATATATACTGCAAGTCACTAAAAACATAAAATGTCAACTGGGTCAGATACTCACCGATCTAAAATGAGATTAGAGGGGTTTGTCGCAAAAAGGTGGAATCAGACTGTGTCGTGGTTGCAAGTCATCAATCACAGAGGAATAGACATTCCTGTTCCTTTGAAATTTAGATAGCATTTTATGTAGATTTTAGTAGCACTCTATAGTGTATATGCATATACAATTTCATTATATAGATATCCCACTGTTAGATGGATGTTAGGTTCTTAGCTTAAGTATGATTCTTGATGACTCTTTTTATGCATTACCCTGTGTTGTTCTTGCTTACTGTGTAAATCGCTCTGGATTAAGATGCCTAAACTGTACATTGTACCGTCACTTTATCCCCTTGAACCCTAGCCTCACTATTCTGGGGAGAACATCCGTCAAAAATAGCCAACGTACAAGCTTTTTTATTTATCATTTGCTATTTGACCTTAATGCTGCGTGTGCTATACTTAGATCAGAGATGTCAGGTCTAGTGTGGTGGGACTCGGGACGTTTCCAGACAATACGAACCCTCGGGCAGTTTGAGGCCGGATAAACAAAAGCACAGCTGACCGACTTATCCAGCTGTGGTCCCTTGTCTGAGCCCACTCATCTGCTCCATTCACATTAATGCAAACACATGCACGCAGAGTGCACACACACACACACACACACACACACACACACACACACACACACACACACACACACAGTCACACACACAGTGCACACACACAGCTGCTAGGAAACACCTCCACACATCGGATATACAGTATACACAAAAACAAAGACACCCATGGGCATAAACACACAAACGTATACACAGTCACAAAACTGCTATAAAACTTTTCCACAGATTGGATATAAATACACACACACACACACACACACACACACACACACACACACACACACACACACACACACACACACACACACACACACACACACACACACACACACACACACACACACACACACACACACACACACACACACACACACACACACACACACACACATTCTCTCCATATCTGCTTCAATCAAACCACCACCGGGCACAGTTTTTCAGCTACATTCCACCTCCATTACACGAGAGACCTCCATTGAGGTTATGATAAAAACAACAACAAACAACATTCCTGCCAGTTTGATTTGATCAGGTACATTTAAACCTCTCCTCTTTACTACCACTCTGTTGTGGAAGGCTTGTAGTTACAGCAAAGCAAACGTCGATTACGGGTCCATTTGGTTTCATTGTACGCTCTCACAAGTTAAAGGTAAGAGTCCATCATTTATCTGGGGACCACATGGAATCCCCTCAAGGACCACTGGTGGTCCCCGAACCATTGGTTGAAAACCACTGTCCTATAATGCTGTCGTACGGCAGAAATATGTGTCACGTCGCCACATGTTTGTGAGGTAATTTGTAGTGGTTTTTCACAGGGGAGTAACACAGTGCTTGGATCTATGAGGTCGCACTTTGGCCCTCATGTGAACAGATGCTTTAACTGACCACGACATTCCCTCTCTTGTTTTCATTGTTTAATACGCTGTTTTTGATAACTTTTAAGAGATACATGGTTTCCATCGGACATAGTAGGATACGTCACATGTTTGGATCACGTGACCGGAAAAAAAATCAGTCACATTGGCTTCCAATAGAGCGTTGCAGTCCCGCCCCCCGGAAAATAAATCCCTGTTCATTTTCCTCATAGACTTTTCAGAAAGTATTTATTTAAAGACGTTCACGCCGCGGACAAAGCCAACTCTTGTCGTGACAAATCATGACAACAAAGTAACAAACACAATTTTTCGGGCCAAACAAAGAATTAGAAAGTAGAAAAAAACGGCAGGTTATAACACTTTTTTTGTTGTTTTTCTTCTTTGTAATTATTTGTTTGGTCCAAAATATTGTGTGTTGTCATGATTTGTCACGACAAGAGTTGCCTTCGTACAACGCTTAAAAGGTCTTTAAATAAATACGTTTTGAAATGCCTATGGGAAAAATGGGATTCATTTCCTGGGCCAGGCGTCATCATGAAAAGGGGCGGGACTGCGACGCTCTATAGGGCTGATGGGAAATTGAGGTGTAATTCTCAAAGTTAATGAGGGGCAATGGCGGCGCCCGTGTCTCCCAGTTCCCCGCTGCTATTCCAGGACACCTACATTAGCGCCAGAATGATTCTTCAAAGGATAGTGAAATACTCATCAGTGAAGGTTATTTCACTAATTCAATTCAAGAGTTAATGCGTCGTGTATAAGGAAGTTCAACACATTTCAACATTTGCTGTGAGCGGGCGTGTGTGCGAAATTACATTTCAAAGGGGAATTATTTTTACGGTTTCATGCAAGTGCACCCAAATAACACAACTATTTGTGAAATGAATTCCTGAGCTCTGCAAATGATCAAATTCATCCTCCATACTTTTACAGTCGTCGCTCCCCATACCAACCCCCATGCAGCATAGGCCTATAGCTGCTTTATAACAATAGCTTCCACCCGCTGACTTCAAATGATTCCTCCATTTCCTTTGATTATGCGATCCCTCCGTGCGTGGCTGACCCTGTCGAGAGAGGTGTGTGTGGGTAACCACTTTCAGATGTGTACCAACTGACATGCTCTGGGGGGCCGAGACATGCAGTGGTGGAAAAAGTACTGAAATATTTTACTTAAGTAAATGTATAAATACTGCAATGTAGAACTACTTACAAGTAAATGCCCGGAATTCAAAATGTACTTGAGCGTGTGTGTGTGTGTGCGTGCGTGCGTGCGTGCGTGCGTCATGCGTGCTTTCTTGTGGAATTATATCCAATCTGTGGAAAAGTTTTATAGCAGTTTTGTGACTGTGTGTATATGTTTGTGGGTTTTCTGCCCATGGGTGTCTTTGTTTTTGTGTATCTACTGTATATCCGATGTGTGGAGGTGTTTCATAGCAGCTCTGTGTGTGTGTGTGTGTGTGTGTGTGCACTCTGCGTGCGTGTGTTTGCATTAATGTGGCCACTTTAGGTGTTGCACATGTACACATGTATACACACATAGGCTACATACAAACGTACACATACATAGCTCTGCATAGGAGTGGCTAGCACCACTCAAAAATATGTGACGCATGACCTTGTCTATTTTCAAATTGGCAAAGGTTATATTGGGCTAATTATAGTGGGTAATGCATATTTTTTTATTATTCAAAATCTACAAAGTAACTAGTAACTAAAGTTTCCTAATAATTGTAGTGGAGTAAAAGTACAATATTTACCTCTGAAATGTAGTGGAGTAGAAGTACAATATTTACCTCTGAAATGTAGTGGAGTAGATTGGATATTGGAAATACAAATACCTCAACAGTGTACTTAAGTACAGCACCACTGCCTGCAGGGCCGTGCTAGCTGCTAGCTGCTAGCTGCTTCAGCCAATTTGGGAGAATTCTCAGCTCCCCGTGGCAGCCAACCCGGTGACCCTGCCAGACCCCTGCCCATCCCGGCACTCTGCGGGCTGCAGAAATCCGAGACGTGAGCCCCCCAATCGCCTCCCTCTCCCAGCGCCCGATCTTAAAGATCATTTGTGACTCCCCTTCACCCCTGCTTCCTCTACTTTCTGTTCCTCCCTCCAGGGAGGCACCCACGGTTTGCATTGCCGATGGCTATTCAAAGCTCTGCCTTTTTAGTCAAGTCTACAGTGCTTGTCTGAATTGAGAACAGCATTTTTTTTGGCTAGTGGACTAGAGTATCCTGTCATAAAAAAGAGAAATTGTTTTTCTTTCAATAAAGGTCGTTCCAGGCCAGTTTGAAGTTGGTCTTTAAAGCCCAAAGCACACCAATGGGCCGCCATATGCAACTCCTTGCAACAAAACGGTTGCGAGTAGACGCATGTAGTTGCAAGCAACCATTGAATTGAAGCAATTGAATCACTTGCGTCGACTTGTGTCGACATGCAACAGGACATATCACACCGCTGTGACGAATGCTAAAAACGTTGTGTTGTGTCTCGTGAGTGTGATTTCGGCTTTAAGCTTAATTTATAATTCATTGCACTAGGGTGATCAACAAGCCAACAACGTGTTGTGCCACAATTAAATTTAAACATTTTACAAAATATTCCATCCTTATATTCTATTTTTGATAAATACATACTGTACCGTTAAGAAGTAAAATGAACCGGTGAAGGTCACACTCTGAATTCTGAAGTCTATTGATACAGTTCCTCATCCCCAAAAAGTGACACCCGTACTGCGTTCTCTGCCCTTCACGTTCATGTCCAAATGTCCTAATGTCCTAATCCCCTTAGAGTAAACTGAAGTAGACAGAGGCTGCTTCAGTATCCCAGTCTGAGCCTTAACAGTCATCATAGCTGCGACCTTTTAGTCACTGGTGGGCACGGCGCGGGTAAACAGATTAAGGTTATTGGATTAAAGCAGTGTTTGTCTATTTCTCCTCAAAGCAAACCTTGGTCCCAGCGTGGTGCCATTCCTCGCCTCTGACAGGTCTGGCGTGGCGCAGAGCATTCCCCTTCAAGAGAAACATTCTGGAAAGGTTAATGGTGGTTTAGCAATGTACCCGATCACTTAGACCCAACGTTCCGGCCTGGCCCGTTTGTCCGCAATGGGGGGGATGATGCCTTTCAGGCTTTTGGAGGTGGTGGTGGGCTGATAAGTCGCGGTGACCGAGTTTTATTTGCGTGATCTTGCGTTATTGTTCTGTTTGTTTTGCTCTCTGTCCAAGAGAGACATGGAACGGAGCCATGTTCCCTTTTTACGATTCCAAGAGCTTATTTATGTCTTGGTTTGTCTGCAGGGCTGGAACAACAGGTCATGTCCAGAGATGCACCTCGTACTAACTGCCAACAACTGATTCCTCCACTCTAAACCTTAATACAATTTAGCCTGTGATCCAACACCCTTACATGTATGAAAGAGGAAGAAAAGCTAGTTCTATTTGGAATCTTGATATGCTATGCTATACAGAAGGGGTGCCCAAAAGGTAGATCAAAATCTACCTGTAGATCACAAAGGCTGTGCAGGTAGACCACATGACATGCCCCTAAAGAATCATAATCATAATTGAAATATAAAAACAAAAATCACAAAACCCCTCTTTTTGGCATCTGCCACTTAAGGTGACTTGATTGATTGATCAAGAAGCTGCCTTCACGGCTTTTAAATGTTGGAAAATGTTTTAAATTCTTTATTTTCCAGAGTCAGTAGCATTATAAAGAACCTGAACACATTCTACTTCCATATAGAATGGGAGGAAGGCTTTTTCCCCACTATTTCACAATCCAAGTGTGCTTGTCTTACATGTAACGCCAGCACCGTTATTTCAAAGCTCCCTTGGGTCATCAGTATACAGCATGCGGGCGGCTATTAACATCTAACTGTAGCATAGACATTGTACTGTATATGACACCATACCCCAAGACGTAGTTGTCATGGCCCTACACTACAGCCTATCAGTATTCACAGTCCTGACATCTCTCCAAGTTACAGTAGAACCTCAGTACATATCTAGATGAATTCCTCCACAGGGAGGACCAGGAAAAGACAGAAACTAAGCCAGGCATTAACTGAAGCGTGAGCCTCAAAAATAAGAATTCTTGGGTTTTTCCAGATTAGTCAGGGTAAAAAAATGAAATCTCATTCCTCTATGTTAATCTTGGCAAGTAACAGAAACATACATCTCATTAAATACATTACTTGTGTGGGTGGCATGTTTTCGTTCTTACATTAATTTGACTAGTCATGCTTTCATGAAGTTATTATCCTTTCCGAAACCCAGCAGGTATAGCCCATTATACTTTGAAAAGTGGATAGAGAGATATACAGTATAATATTAGTTTGACTAATGCAGGGATTAATAACCACACATATTTACTAGATTAATGCTTACTGTCCTAGTATTCAGGAATGTAGTACATCTTTGACCTTACAGGCTTATGCAAAGGCTCGACTTATGTAACTTAGATAGCATTTTATGTAGACATAGCACTATATAGTATATGTGCATAGTTTCATTATATAGATATATTCCACTGTTACGTTCTTAGCTTACGTATGATTCATGATAATAATTTGTATGTATAAGATGTATTGCCATGTTGTTGTTCTTGCTCAATGTACGTCACTCTGGATTACTGCTAAATGCCTAATTGTAAATAGTTTGAAGATCTCCTCTACATCAGAACCTAGCCACATTCTGAAAATGTTATTGATTCAACTACTGCAGTATAAATAAGTGATCTTATGTATATAACTGTGAATATACTCCATTCCAAAACATTTAATACACATCTGATGCTCAGTGATGTCTCTTACTTGCACAATAGAGACTGAGGAAATCTACCTTGTGTACTATATATTTGATATTTTATAGTTTCGTTGTCATTTGCTTTTCTTATGCATACCTTGAAACTGCAATTTGTGGAAGCTTGTATGGAAAATAATGCACCATTTTACACCTGTATACTTGTGATGTGAGAATAAACATGGACACTGAAGTTGGGGGTTGGAGGCCTAGCCTCATTCCTGCAACTGCTTGAGACTGTGTCGGCTATTGGCTTTCGACCGAAAATCAACCGATAATTCCCAGTAGGTTACTTATTACGCCGATCTTATCTAGCCGATCGGCTCGTCTGGAGCCTACTGGCTGCGATTGGCGTTGATGACACGTTAACCGATCTTATCGGTCTATTCAGGTCTACTGGACATGCTGGGAGCCTAATGAAAATGACAAGCCTCCTCATACCCTCCCCTAAACTTAACGGCAAGCATGTCGCAGCGCGGTCCTAATATTAACGCATGTTCGCCAACCTTAATCCTGTCGTTTTTTTAATCAGTCGGCAGGGCATGCCCATACTCGTCGAAAACAATCGTACTGATCCTAAGTGATCAGTCGAATCGGGTGGACGAAGGGACTTAACTCCCAGTTATTAAAACATTGGCTCACGCAACTTATCACCCTCTAATTGCAATCATATCCCATATCAGGCTGAAAACAAGCCAGGCAGAGCTGGTCACGCTATATGCAATGTGAGGCTGTATAATAGGAACTATGGCCCCACATGCATCATTAATAGCATTCTGAAGGCCTCGCAGGGCAGAGCATAATGGCTTTAGCAGGTAGCCATTCCCAATTATGGCGAACACTCCGAGAGTGCTTGTGGCTGGGCCTGGAGCAACACTTAGGGAGACTGCTCAATTTCTCAAAATAAAATGAACTTCATACAAACACTGTCAGGCTGGATATTCAATCTTTTACATGCAGTTCTAAGTTTAGCCACTGACCGTTGCAAGTCTCGTTACGGTCAAGTAATTGTAAAAGGAGTTCCTTACGACTTTTCGGGGATTCGGGGTAAGTTAAACCTAAAAGTTGTCGTAGTACAGCCAAAAGAACACATCTACAATCTAGCAACGCATCACACCATGACACATTGTTAGCTTGTAGATCTGTTCTTTTTGGCAAATGACATCCTAGCGTGATGGAGTATTGTAAATTAAGCTTATTAAGGCTAAATTCAAACTGGCCTGGAACAACCTTTATTGAAAGAAAAACAATTTCTCCATTTTATGACAGGATATCCACAACTGGCCTATGAGGCGTATGAACTGACCAAACACGCACCGGTCCAATCACTACAAAGGTGGCTATATGGTTTAAGAACAGAATGAGCTTTCTTACACGTCAGCTGCAAAAACAGGTCTTGATTTTTGCTTTCCATATTTCCATCTTAGAAACGTTAAGATGTATATGTCTTTGTTTCTCGAGTTGTGGTTACTCTAAGTGTCAACCCGAGGGAAACATACTTTGTCACGAACATTGGTTCTTCTGTGAGTACGCGAGAAGTGATCAGTCACTGGAAATAAAGGGGGAATAAACAGACACACGGTGAAATCAGGAGTGTTCATTACATCCTGAGGGTTAAATTAACACCGACCGAACCCCTAGCTGAGGAACGTGCCATGCAGAACAAATCTATGTAGCGCACATTAATAACACTAGATTTTTTTAACTCACCTATTAGCCTACAGTTTATTAAAAGTAATTCAACTGTTATTACTTCTTCTGTAATTAGATTTGGATAAGCCAAAACGTGAGTGTAATGTACACAGTGCACTTATCATGATTATGTTGCTCAGCAGTTGCACTCAGAAGGTTGGCGTGTTTGCTCAGACCGATGAAAAATGTTTTAGGGAACATTGGTTAACACACAAGCGGGCACC
The DNA here is from genome assembly GCF_964188405.1 of Protomyctophum parallelum. NCBI lineage: Eukaryota > Metazoa > Chordata > Actinopteri > Myctophiformes > Myctophidae > Protomyctophum > Protomyctophum parallelum. The sequence goes on along the minus strand of NC_139707.1, from coordinate 25,679,175 downwards.
CACATTCATGCTCACATCATCTGCATAATAAAATAGTAAAACGTGTGAATTTATCAGTGTAACCAAATGGACTCAAGAGTTAAATTGACACTTAAATTGGATTTTACGGTGTATTCTTTGGACTTCGCTTCGGCTTCCATACTTTCCTCTTCCTACCACAAGTGGTACTGCAGTACAACCAAAACAAAGGATACAGTTAATCTTAGGCCGATAATACTGTATGAGGAGAGAAAATGAGCCTGGGGAGATCTTCCAAGAAAGCTCTCCAGAAAGCCTCTGCATTTGCTATCAGGACAGGCAGAGAGGATGGCTTTTAGGAGCAACCTCTATTATCGTGTGCCATGAATCACAGAGAGACGGAGATCGCTTGATGGGTACAGGCTTTAGTTTAGGCCGACAACCTACCTCAAACCCTAACCGCAAGCACGGAGCAGCACATGTTCGACCGCATTTCCAACCGTTGTTTCAGCATGTCGGTAAGTTGGTGTGTCTAATCTGCGTGTGCAATGCATCCCCGCTTGATTCCGTGCTCCTCCACACTTCCGCAATTAACCTTCTGCCTAGAAATACTCTCTGCGAGAGTGCGTGTGGAATGACTTCCCCCGTCAGAGCGGTAAGGAGTATGAAAATGGAGATGAAGATGGTTTTGGCTCGGATCGTAGTAAAGGAAGGATGACTAAGCGATCCTCGTCTGAGTCGTCTTTCACTCAGCGCTGTCGGTGCCAAATATCACTTTTAGCTTGGCCCGTCTCCGCACCGATGTCACCAAGTCAAATACCCAGGGGTCATCAATATGTCCATACACAGACAAATAGTCCATAGCAAAGACTTGTCCTTGACCATGGGTTTTTCTGTTTTACACACCATTATAATGTAATTAAAATTATTCAGTAATTGATCAAAATTACACTTATTTACTACGTCACTATATGGCACATTAGTCCAATTAGTACTAGTGGTTCTCAAATGTAGTCTGTGGCAAAAAAAAAAAATGACAAAAATGTCCTAACATGGCGATGACCCCTGTAAATACCCACAGATTACATTCACTCTGCCGGGTCAATACAAATTATACTGATATATCATCCTCTGCTTTCAGTGCCGTTCGTCCATCCTTGCTATGTCAAACATCAGATGGAGCCCACCAGTCCATTGTTCGGAAAACCTCAACACTGACAACTGCTCGTTGCATTCACTTGTACAGTAGCGCCGCTAGCACGTAAGTGATTTAAGTCAGGGTGGACAGTGAGGACAACATTGATTGGTACATGGATATTTCACTTGTAGTGTATAACCAGTGTTTATTATACCATCGCAAAAGGCCAGAGGGAGACAGGGAGTGCATTATTTTCAAATAACCACATGGCTGTGGTCTCACCACTGCTCAGCTACAAGCTGTGTGTGTCTGTGACCAACCTGATGCTCGTTGACGCTTGTTAATGCATCAAGGAAGGCAATTATGTTGCTGCACTGTCAAATAGGTCTACATCCATTCTAAGATAGCATCTTAAATAAAAGTAGCGCAAAAATGGTGAAGTATACATATGAAATTACTAGCTTGCGGGGGGAACTCCGGGCCCCGGCCCCATGGGTTTCTGACATGTGGCCCCCTGAACAATTTAGTTGAATAGCTCTGCTATATGTTATATTAACACACTTTGACCCCACTGGTCAATGAGTAAGAAGACCTAAAGCATGCCCTGCATTATGAGTCATCACCCAAAGTGCAACTGCACTCTGAAATCCTCTGAGAAATGCTAAACCAGTGCCATTTTCTCTCTTCCTTTTTTATTTATTTTTTGTTAACCATTTTTGTAAACGACCGAAACTTAATTACACACCATCTGACTATTTATAACACTTGGTAAATTCGAACACTGATTGAACGTGTGCAACCACAGAGAACCCAGCCTATATGGTGAGCTGTACTGCAAATAAATATCCAAGACATTTCCCTCCATTCAAGGAAACCATACAGGTGATTTATACTGAGTTGCGCGTCCACACAACGCACGCAATGTTCATGCGCTCAACAAAGTATAAATCAGTCTACGGTCAACGGGCCAAACGTATCGGGGAGAGGTTGTGGCTATTGCTCATAAACGTCATGGCGTGGGGAACTTCAAAGGCCGGCACATGACCGTCAGGGTTCGACTAAAACAGCGGGTGTTTTGTGTGCACATGAGTGAGTGCGAGTGTGTGTGTGTGTGTGTGTGTGTGTGTAAGAGAAAGGATCCTGAAGGGACTTGACTGCCGAATATTTTCTCGCTAGAACGAAACACTCTAAAGGCAACACAGGAAATATTATGCTGATCCACGCATGCCTTTTTTCAGTAATGCCCGGGTTTCACGTCCATGCAGCCTCACACACACAGGCACACAGGCACACGGGAGCCGATCTCCTGCTGCTGGGAGACAGAGCGCCTACGCTGGCTGGAGTTGTGGAGGTCAAGTGCTTTGCTCAAGGGCGCTCTCGAAAAAGCTGTGTTTTTGGCTAGAGAGAGAGAGAGCGTTCAGTTATTCACCACATTTCTTTCTTACCTCATTGCCCAGCAAAGCGGAGACGCAGGCTTCTGAGGCGTCACAGATGGCCGTGAGGTCGTGACCGCCCTCCAGGGCTAGCACCACCCGGCCGCCCGCCAGCCCCATCAGCTGCCTCGTCAGGTATCCGAAACCTGGGAGCACAGGAAATGACAGCAGAGACGGAGAAGGACGGGGGGAGGGTGGGGGTAGGAGAAGGGGAGATGATGGGAGGTGAGTGACGCTCTGGCTCAAAGTTGGACATGGAACAAAGAAAACACGGAGCGGGAGAAGGGGTTTCGTTGGGGGGGGGGGGGACTATTGCATCATATTTCTTTATGGAAAGAGAAAGAGACAGACAGAGAGACAGACAGGCAGGCAGGCAGAGAGAGGGGGGGAGAGAGAGAGAGAGAGAGAGAGATTTGGGTTTTTCTGGGGACCAAAAAAAGGGCATAATACAAGCCAGGTTTAATTTTAATAAATGCGGCTTTGGGTTTTGGCTCAGTCGCTGCCTTTGATGTTTTCCTTCCAGGAAGGAGGGGTTAATATATGCATTCAGCCATATACCGCTCTCTCTCTCTCTCTCTCTCTCTCCCCTTCACTCCACCCATGCTCCCTCATCCTCCAATCTCCCTCTAAGCCACCCCTCACACTCCCCTCCCCGCGCAGGACCCCTGGCTCTCGTCTGGAGATCTCCGGGATGGTTTTAGGGAAAGCTCTTTGCTGGCACGCCAAGGTCTCGCGCTCCGTGCACAAGTCAAGGAGTACAAAGGTATAAAACACTGACAAGGTGTGTGTGTGTGTGTGTGTGTGTGTGTGTGTGTGTGTGTGTGTGTGTGTGTGTGTGCGTGCGTGTGTGTGTGTGTGCGTGCGTTTTATTGAATGTTTATTCGCCAAATTTTGCTGAATGTTTGCCAATTATGACATGCCCAGAATATGGAAGATAATGTTCATGTGGTTAGAGCACATCAAGGACTTTTTCAGGTAATCTTTGACCTTTGCATTTGACTCTGATCATTCCAGTGATATGAATGGTAAGCGGAATGTGTGCCACAAAATAAACATTTTTTCAACGGACCGGTCGCCTACATAGTTTTCCTGAGGTTACATTTAGGAATATGGTTAGGTTTGGGCATAGTTTTACTGAGGTCAGGTTTAGGAATAAGGTTAGGTTTGGGCATAGTTTTGACTGAGGTCACGTTTAGGAATAAGGTTAGGTTCAGGCATAGTTTTACTGAAGTTACATTTAGGAATAAGGTTAGGTTTGGGCATAGTTTTACTGAAGTTACGTTTACGAATAAGGTTAGGTTTGGGCATAGTTTTACTGAAGTTACGTTTACGAATAAGGTTAGGTTTGGGCATAGTTTTGACTGAGGTCACGTTTAGGAATAAGGTTAGGTTTGGGCATAGTTTTACTGAGGTCAGGTTTACGAATAAGGTTAGGTTTGGGCATAGTTTTACTGAAGTTACGTTTACGAATAAGGTTAGGTTTGGGCATAGTATTACTGAAGTTACGTTTAGGAATACACAGTGGCCGGATTTGACCCGGGGCAAGCGTTCTTGTATTCATATGAATGAGATAAAAAGAGTAACAGTTGACATACCTGTGTATAGCACATAATGACCTGCTGGCATACCGACGTGTTGTTAATACCGAAGACTTTGGCCGGAAACCCAACCTCTCATGTTTCTGCACTACTTGAAGACCACAATAACACTAAAAATCTATTTGCTGAGTAAGTATAAGACAGATATTTATTCGGGGCTAAAATGTGAATTGCAAAGCCGTATAGCTGTTTCCAGCACTGCTCCCTGTAGTCTTGCCCCTTACGAGTTGAAAAAGTTCAGTGACATTATAGTCTCTGGTGTAACAAACATCCTGTCATTTTGGACATCATTGGCTGCACTTGTTCAGGCTTTGAAGTACCCTCTGGGTGGAGTTTGCACTTAATTTAAGATGTGCTTTCCTTTTAGCAGTGGCTCTGAATCAGCGGCAAGAAGCGACCTGCTCTTTCAAAACAAAAGAGGACGGATCACATAGCTTAACAGGGGAGAGTTGGTTTGGCAACACCGGTATGGACTACCTAAAGTCGATACTCTCGAACCCAACCCTACGTCCCTGTCGTGAAAGGTGGAAGCAGGTGAAGCTGACTAACAGGGCTCTGGTAACACTGTTCGATAATAATAATTATAATTAAAGTTGACATAACTTTACTTTTATTGCAACGTCACGTGACCAGGAGGATAGTCCAGCTGTCCTGAAACAAGCGCACCCAACGTGGACCACACATCAAATGTGGTTTATGAGCACGTGAAGGAGGTGCGCTCAGACGTTAGAGTTTAGGCGTTTTTTTATTCCTCTTTAAATGCATCAGAAACTATTCGACAACTGGAAAACACACAGCACTGTACTGTGTGTGGCTACAGGTTGGCACTTACACAGTGGTGGAAAAAGTACTAAATTATTTTACTCAAGTAAAAGTATAAATACTGCAATAGTCCGGAATTCAAAATGTACTTGAGAAAAAGTACAAAAGTATTGGCATCAAAATGTACAAAAGTAAAAGTACGGTACTCATTATGCAGAATGTCTAATTTCAAGTTTTCAAATGTATAAAAAAAATAGCAGATCAAAAATAGCAGATCTACAAGTTCACAATGCGTCACATCACGACACATTGTGAGCTTGTAGAAATTAAGCTAATTTAACTAATTTTCAAGTGGCCAAAGTGTATATAAGGCTGGAGTGGTTAATTCATGTTTTGTAATAATAACCACTGACGAAGGTCTTAGGACCGAAACGTTTGCTTTTTAATTGCACTTTGAGCACAGAGCACTTTATGAGCATGATAAAATAAATAAAAAAACATTTTCTCAGTTTTACTTCTATTTTCAATACGGTGAGCGAGACCACCGCTACCGTAGTAAAGTTTGAAAGAAAGAAAAAAAGGACGAAGAAAGGCGCAAGTTTTCTCAGTGCTTTTTTGTGGTAATAATAACCCAAATCTAGAACATAACTAGTAGTAACTAAAGTTTTCAAATAATTGTAGTGGAGTAAAAATATTAAGTACAATATTTGTCTTGGTATTGTAAATTGGAATTACTCAAGTAAAGTACAAATACCTAAACATTTGACCTAATAGTGCAGTGCTTACTGTAGTTACTTTACTCCAGTGCACTTACATTAGCCTGTACCCTCTCAGGGTACAGGGTTACAGTGCACTTACATTTGGCTGTGAGCCTGTACCCTCCCAGGGGTACAGGGTACTTACATTTGGCTGTGAGCCTGTACCCTCCCAGGGGTACAGGGTACTTACATTTGGCTGTGAGCCTGTACCCTCCCAGGGGTACAGGGTACTTACATTTGGCTGTGAGCCTGTACCCTCCCAGGGGTACAGGGTACTTACATTTGGCTGTGAGCCTGTACCCTCCCAGGGGTACAGGGTACTTACATTTGGCTGTGAGCCTGTACCCTCCCAGGGGCGGTGCATGACCTTCCACCGCGTCGAAACCCGACGAGACCAGCACTACATCCGGGGCGAACTCGTTGGCGATAGGCATCACCACTGTCCTATAAGGGAATAGAACACACACACAAAAATGTCTTTATATGCGACACGTCTTTAAATTGACACAGAGGTAGATTTTCAACTCAACTATCCGAGTACTATAGCTATGTTTCTGTGCTAATATTCCCCTAGTTCCCTGCAGTTCCCATCAGAATGGCCGCCGGGCCAACGTTTATGGGCCCCGAAACGAAACACATCAAAATGTATTTCTTGGGATACGAACCTGCAACTCAACCCACTCCAAAGGACAGTCAAAACCACAGAGTCCGATAAGCCAAGTTTTTTGGGAGAGACACAATTTCAAGATATTAACATTGCAATCAATCCGATGGGAATATAAACAAGGAGGGTTATTGGATTTTGCCAGCATAGTTCCATATTTCCACAGAACCACTACTGCAGCCACTGGAAGTGGAACCCACAGCTTGACAGACAGGGGAAATCAAGGGCCACGCGAAATGTGAATATTAAGAGCATGAGGATTTAAAAGGATCACAATGGAAGAAAGACACAGGCATTTAAAAATATATTATATTTCAGGGCATTTGGGTGGCGCAGGGCTAACGTTCCTAAAATCCTTCATGGTGCATCCGGCTTGGCAGGGCGCTCCAATGAACAGGATTGGCTGTGTTTGTGGGTGCATGGGGAGGTTGATCTCTGATGGTGCACTGAAGACTAAAGACGCAGGGTGACCACAACGCCCGTTTGCGAACCACTTGTTTTAACCCTTATTTTATACTTTAGCTATTGAGAAATAGCAGATCTACAAGCTCGTAGTGCAGCACTACTAATGCAAATCTTTGTAAATATATTCCTTCACAGCAAACAATTTTAAGTCAAACCTTTGCTTCTGGTGGGTCCCTGAAACAACATATTTTCAGATGGAGGTCGGCGATCACATACATAATTCTGGGGGTTCCTCGACATGAGCACCACTGACATACTGTAGAAACATAGGTTTTTCAGTAAACTGTCAATCTGGTCTCAGGTCTTAATGAGTCAATGTCAGCTGAAAAGAAGCGACTGGTGGTGACATTACAATGTATGAATGTATCAGAGGAGAGACGTGGTTGTCTACACTCTACACTCCAAACAGAGGCCAGCAGTGACAGGGACTACATGGAGGAATTGGTAACGGACAGATCAGCTAAATTGGGACAAAATTTAAAATTCAATAAAATAAGAACAAAAGTCAATACAATCTTTTTGGCAGTGGAGACACTTAACGTTAAGTGCTTGGTATAGGAGTGAGAAATGGAAACATCCTGTCTCCTTTGAAGGGAAAGAACAATTGAAGGTTAAAACAACACTTCATCTATATTCATGTAGTGAAATATTTTAATGTAAACCTCTTTATGGTTATCGGCTAGTACTGAACAGATGGAAAGCTACAGTACATGTTTCAAGTATATATACATTTTAATTAATTTCCAATGAAATAATTTCCATCAATCTATTCCAATTCAATGATTCATTCATTCTTTTAAAAATATTTGACTTCAGTAAAGAGTACTGACTGCATGTGTATCTAGGGGCAGGCATAATTGCACTTCAGGGGAGGAGTATGGACACATTTTAGTGTGTGTGCGCGCGCGCGCGCATGCGCGTGCGTCTTAGTCTGTTAATTATGGAAGATAATTCTAAAACTGAATGAGTGTGGTAAAGGAGACATCTGACACATGTGGTAGGGCGTTTTTTTGCGTGCAATGTGTCATTCTTTCACAGGAATCTAATCACTGCTCTAGAACGAACGATTCACTTTAAGTTGTGGTTGCAGTTTCCATTAATAGTAATACTCTAAGCTCATATGGTGACTCCATCTTTGACTCACCTAATGTGTCACACTAGGTTTGTGTGGTGTAGTGTGAGATTTCATTTTCCAAAGCAACTAAATTCAGAATTTTGTTTAACCACTTGAACCTCACACTGGGCAAGACCTCCGCTGTAGAGTGTATTTTTTATTGGCGGAAGTAGAGGGAACAACCTTGGCCAACCTGCACATCGGGGGAATTAGGGGTTCAGAGTCTTGCTCAAGGACACTTCGACACTAGCTCTGGGAGAGCCCGGGATCGAACTGGGAACTTTCCGGTTGCCAAGGTGTTACCGATGATACTAATGAAGGCTCTGTTCCATTGTGGTCAAACAGAGTCAGGGTGCTGCTATTGTGCATGTTGGCTCACTGGAAACACTCCAGTGAGCCACTGGACCCACTGCTACACCAGTGGGTCTCAAAGTGTCCTTGAGTGGGTTCCAAATGGCCCTGTATGGGTCTGTAACTCTGAGAGTGTACAAATGGAACCAAATAGACCCTTACAGGTCCATTTGGTCCATTTGTACGCTCTCAGAATTATGATGGTCCTTGAAATGATTTTTTTTTAAAGTTTGAGAACCACTGTACACTAAATGGAACAGAGCCTTAATTAGTATCTTTGGTAACACCTGTGAACTTAAGGAAGTAAGGAAGCGGCCCAGAAGTAGTTATTTTGTGTGCATATAGTCCTAATAGTAGTAGCAGTATTAGCAGTAACAGTAGTTTTCTTTTTTTAGAACATAAACCGATGGAGCGTATTACAACCTGGAAGCAGTACAATGTGGCATAGAGATCTGGGTTAGCATGATGGGCTGTCTGCACTGTATAATAATAGCAGGACTTCCCGGCTCGCAGAACCAGTGGCTCTCTCTCTCTTCGAGCGAGCAGCTGCGGGGACCCTACACTTGACGCAGGTTTGATTTTTTGGTCCAGGCCATTTGGGCAGGCAGTGTATTGGTGAGGTATGTGAGTGGCGGAGTACCACAGGGTTCCGCCGTAGGTTCCCTGTACTTTGCTGACCTCACGAACAACGGTGTTGGTTGGTGTGCTGGCTGTTGGCGGGCAGTGTGCCCCAAGCTTCCAAGACCGACGCTTTTCTTTTTCTTTTCCCCCATCCCTCGCTCACCGCCAAATTATAACCCTCGGCTCGGGCACACCAAACCACACCCCCACCACTGTACCCCCCC
>NC_139707.1:25650224-25669889 GCF_964188405.1 Protomyctophum parallelum | reverse complement strand
GCGCCCCTCACTTCACACAAGTGTGATTTACATATCCTTGTTAAAATGCCTCGTTACAAACAGTTATCTTTTCCCCTTTGTTAGGACAGAGGAGAGAGAGAACCTGGAGCGAGTCTGGGAGTGACATGCAGCAAATCTACTGCCAGGTTCAGGAATCAAACCCAGGACACACTGTCAGGCATGAAAGCCTATGTGGTGTGCGACTTAACCACTAGCCTAGGCCATCGTTGCCCCCATCAATCTCAATGTAATAGAGCAACGTGTCATTTATACATCCTACTTGGGTCGCGGGTCCCCCCCGCCCCCCCCCCCCCCCCCCCCCCCGTTCTGAATTCCCATAGACTTCTTATATCGCATCAAAATAAGAACTGTGTTCCAAAAATAACCAAATTACGGTTTTACTCATATGGATTTGAAGAATCAATGACTGTCGCTAATGTTATCCTCAGTCTTCATGTATCCATTGTGACTCTCTGAGCACGTGCAAATGTAACCTATGCTCAGAGTTAAATCAACACTAAGGATTTTACTGTACGTGCCCATTATGGCGTGTTTCATGGGAGGGGTCAGTGACACCGCCGAAAACTCCCAACCTGACATGTGCACATTGGCCGCTGCGAGGACCGCACCTGTGACAGTGCGCTCACAGGAACAGCCTCTCTAATCAGGCCTGCCATCTATCCACCACGCCGCTGTCCTCTACGCTGGAGTTTACCAAACGCTAATTACCGTTACAGGCTAATTCCTAGATTTCCCCAGCTGGGTTTGGACTGGGACTAATTAGTAAGAGCCTGGAAGTAGGTCTGACCACCAGCGGGATAGATGCGTGCACACTGTCAACCTCAGCCAACCCCTGAACGGGGGAGTGCCAAGGCCTATGGGCAAGGAAATACAGACCCCGTTATTTGGAAGGTGTACTGCTCGTCAAACTGGACAACAAGGGGTTAACCGTGGCAGAGCTCGAAAGGCTTTCCTCTGCATTCACAAAAAGTAGGAGCAGAGGAGAGGGAGGGAGAGAGCGTAAAACAGACGTACGTACATACACACAAACACACTCGCTCGCATGCAAACATATACAGTATGCACCACCACACACACACACACACACACACACACACACACACACACACACACACACACACACACACACACACACACACACACACACACACACACACCACACACACACACACACACACACACACACACACTTCAAAGCCCTGTCATCTGGCGCTGTGGAGAGCTGGTTTGAATTAAGTTTAATTCTCCTCCTCTCTCTTCTTTCCAAGTTCATGGCGAAAGAAGGAGTGAAAGGAAAGGAGGGGGAGGTGAGAGAGAGAGAGAGAGAGAGAGAGAGAGAGAGAGAGAGACCCGTGCTTCTGGTTTTCATTAGGGCCAATTTTCTTATCTTTTTTCTCCCTGCTTTCTTGAGGCTCAGGCTTGATCCCCTGCAAATGCAACGTGGCACAGGCCAGTGCAGGAATGGGAAGGTGCCGGCTGCAAGGCACGCATCCCCTCCCAAAGAGGGGGGGGGGGGGACCACAACAGACGGATAAACAGTGTGGTAGGAGAAGAATTAATACAATACAAATATTGCGTATCAGCGTATTGCCCCAATTTATGTACGGACAAGCTTTTACATTGGCTATATTCCGATGCACAAAACCAGGGCGCGAGCATAAATCAGGCGCATGAGTGAGTGAGCGTGCGTGTACTGTCTGTCTGGATGTGTCTACGTACGTACGTACGTACGTACGCACACGTGTCGGTGTGTGCATGATGTGGAGCACGAGTGTGTGTGTCGCTTAATTATCCATGCATTCACGTGCGCGTGTGTGTCTGCATGGCAGATCTATGAGCTGTGAGACATGGCCAGGGTTGTCCTGTGGGGCCTATTACTCATCGGAACCTGGGGGGAAGGATGAATGACGCCACGGTCCAAGAGGTGACACTGAGGAACTCCTGGGCTCTTTTCATCTCCTTCACTCCGTCCCGTTCTCCTTTGCTCCCATAACGCAGAGGTTGATAACATGACTTACGGTGTACATGTCTAAAATAACATGCGGCCACATGTGTCATGTAAACTCAATCCCATACATGCATGCAGGTGCACTCGTATAGATGTAGGTGAGGATGTAAACATCTGTGTGCACCGGCATATGCACGTGTTTCTTTTTTAAATTTACCAATTAAAAAGCAAAGTGTTTCAAGAATTTTAGGGCTTAGATCAAGGAGCTCTGTGCTTCAAACAATATGTCTCATGCCAACATCACTTGTAGTCTACATTTTGTCGAGTGAATGAGACGGAAGTAGTGAGCAGCAAAGTGCTTTTTCCAAATTGTCATCTGCAATCAATGATTTGTTTTTTTTTTGCTTTTCTGCCTTTATTGATAGTTCAAGTGAAGATAGATAGGAAGGAGACAGGAGAGACGGTGAAAGACATGTGGCAAAGGTCGTCACATTCACATTCCCTTTATGCATGCGCATACCCTCTATAGTGCGGAAGTTATTTGTCTATGGGACCCGGCAACTACTGGCGATAGCAGGCAAAGAGGCGATATTTGAAAAGTGGGTGGAGGAAACGTTGTCCAAAAACATGAACATATTTTATCTTTTGGACGACATCGTCCGTCGATAGAAAATCAAATTCATGCGCTGCTTTGTTTACCCTCCATGCGTAACGGTGATACGTTTACATTACGTACGGCAATGACAGCAGGAACGCCCACTAGGAGATTTGTATCGCCCAGAGTCGCTGCTGTTCTCCCGCTGTTAAAACGCAGGGTAAGTGAAAGACAAGCTACAGTAGGTTATATTAGCCACTACCTGGCCTTTAAAGTGCAAACTCCTGCAGAAAATACACACAAGGTAGAAAGCAGCCAGTACTTTCAATTACACTAGCAGTTTTCAAAAGTCTGAGCTTTTAGAATGTTGTGCCAACCTTTTAAAAAGGCAACACTATGAGATGACACCCTACAGTAAATGCAATTCCCTACTAAGGAGTCACTGCCAGCATATGCTTCATAGATTTTATCTGCTCGTAATTTATCTAAATGCTCAAGGATACCTACTGTACAAACAAATTGTACAGCCTAATTTGAATGCTTTCACGATAACTCTTGCTCAGAACGCTGGCTGCCTCTCAGTTGGGAGGGTCAGTGATATAGTCATAGTTCTCCCAACATACTCGTTGAACTGTCAGGATTTCCCAATAAAACAATGTTGATTTACATTAACATTCAAGGTATTTAGCTGAAACTCTAATGCACAACGACTTATAATAAGTAGGCAGGCATGGCGTTTTGCTTGAGGACAATTCCACAGGGCACGGGGCTGTTGTGGGCAATTAAACCTGAGACGAGCTAACCAATAGTAGGGTTGACTTGATGCAACCATGATCAACCATGCACCTTTTAAAATGAATAGAGGGTATGCGCGTGACATCATCGTACCGGGAAGTTATGCGGGAACGCCCACTGAGTGGCAAAAAACTACTTTCTGGTCTTGACAGCCCATTCATCCAAACAGAAAAGTCCTGTCTGATTGCATTAAAGTTTAATGTTTAATGTTGGTGAGTTTAACATTGTTTAATGATTAAACAATGTTAAACTCACCAACATTGCAGCTGTACGAAAAGCTTGAATTATCCTCTATCTGCAAAGTTTTTGCTTCATAAAAATCCACCATAGAAACGTTATGAGCTACTTTCTGTCAAGAAATGCCCTGCATTTGATTATTCTTCTAAGTGTCAGAGTTTGGAAGTGCTTGTTTTCAATAACACAACATTTTGCTGCCTCCTGCATTATGTGACATTTAGAAACAGGTGGTACGCAGGGCGGTTGAGTGATTTCCAACGAGCGTTTCCAAAGTCCGACACTCCATGCTGCTCAATGTTTTGCCACTCAGTCTAGATGAGGGGGGCGAGTCCTGATGGGAAAATCATGCATGTGCATACTCTCTATATGGTGATGCTACACCGTTCCATTTTTGTGGCACGGCTGTGCAGATGTACTGTATGTACATCTGTCCAATCACATGTGCATGATGTCATGAAACAGAACCTGCTGTGGCCATGAACGCCTTAAGTGTCTTATGGAGTAAAAGTGAGTGTGAAAGTCCGGTCGTAGTTCAAAATCTACATTTGCAAAAAAAAGAAAACAAAAAAGAAAACAAAAAACACTATTTAGATTTGGCAAAATGAGGCATATCTCTTTGCCTTGATAAAAAACAACTATTACAGTAACAACGCAGTTATGATCCTTGTGCAAATACTCCCTTTCAATATGTACAGTATGTCCAAGTAAAATTATTTAATATAATGTCATTCAATATTACAGTACTACACAGTAAAATCCTTTACAGTACACTCTCAGAGTTAGATTATCCCTGAGAATACCGCAGTGTACACACAATACAGTGTATGCCACCCTGTACGTGTGTTGCACATGGCTCCAGCATTGGCTCATAAATCCTGTCCTAAGTGTGACATAGTTTACGCGACAGTCAGAGGTGCAGGTGGACATCAGAGAGAGTCATGAGGATGACATGGGGCAGTGAGAGGTGCAGGTGGACATCAGAGAGAGGGCATGAGGATGACATGGGGCAGTGAGAGGTGCAGGTGGACATCAGAGAGAGGGCATGAGGATGACATGGGGCAGTGAGAGGTGCAGGTGGACATCAGAGAGAGGGCATGAGGATGACATGGGGCAGTGAGAGGTGCAGGTGGACATCAGAGAGAGGGCATGAGGATGACATGGGGCAGTGAGAGGAGGATGAAGAGCACAGAGTCGTCTGGGCTTCATTAACGGGCCAAGGTGTGCTTCCGGCCGAGGGCGTGGGGGGGGGGGGGGGATAGGGGGTGCTGTGTGTGTGTGTGTGTGTGTGTGTGTGTGTGGGGGGGGGGGGGGGGGTAGGGTTTTTGCGTGCCGACGGCGGCCAGTCGACATTGGCCTGTCGGTTTGATGTGTCTGCAATGGGGCCAGATGGACACACAGACACACAGGCTCATCTTCAAAGAAGGCTGGAACCAATCCAGACCTATACTCCATATACCATATGGTGGTAGGGCATGACTGTATGAACAGCACTGCCATGTGTGTCTGAGTGTGTGTGTGTGTGTGTGTGTGTGTGTGTGTGTGTGTGTGTGTGTGTGTGTGTGTGTGTGTGTGTGGTGTACATCTCTGGGTGAGCACATGCCTGTTTTAGCATGCTTGTATGCATAACGTGTGTGTGTGCCTTGCACGTGCGTGTCTGTCTGTTTGAGGTTATAAATAGCCCCAGACAGCGGACCTAATAGAATTCAGACCTGGCATTAGATAGGAACAGCTACCACCTAAACGGTCGCAGCCAGGTCATGTTTTACTACGCATCATATATTACATACTCACCCCCCCCCCCAACACACATACGCACACGCGCACACACACACGCGCACACACACACACACACACACACACACACACACACACACAGAATGGCTCTGTGACAAAAGGAAATGCCCAGAATGCCACTATTCTTTGGATCTACGCACATCAGATGGGATTCACAGCACATCCTAAAATCTGAGCTATCATTGGCTACGTTTACATGAGCAGTTAAATCCCCTTTTCATTCCGAATAGAATTTCAATCCTATTAAACGTTGTTATGTAAACACCTACAAAAACTTACATCCGAATGAAAACACTCGATGCGATCTAAAAACCATTCCGATGTCACTGGCCGGATTACTCCGATGTTCAATGCGATTAAAAGAAAATTGGACTCATACATACACTAATTCGGATGTAAGTTCATTCTGGTCTTTCTGAGCATGCTCCAAGGCGCTCATATCCAAGGCGCGCCGAGGAGTTTGCACATAGAGCGCGTTATTTCGCGCAGCAGATGACGATAACCCTGATCTGTGTGTATGTGTGTGTGTGTGTGTGTGTTCAACGGTCTCTCTCTCTCTCTCTCTCTCTCTCTCTCAAAAATAACGAGCGACCCGATATAATAATAATCAGTGTTGCGACGTGCCCTGGCCGTGCTGTAGATAATAAAGTACAAATAAAAACGAGATGATCACCTTCCCAGCGGAGAAGCGGAGCCGCAGCGGGTGGGGAAAAAAAGACGGTAAATATATTTGCCCGTCCCTATCCAACCAGCAGCCTCAAAGCTACTGCGGAATGAAATGATGGGATTTCAAAGTATCGTCTTTCGTCTGTAATATGTTTGTATTGTTGAGACAGTCACAATGAATGAACTGCCTATATTTTATGTGTCCAACAGATGGCGTAGTTTCACGTGAATTAACATGTATCATGTCTTCTATCACTTCTCCATATAAACACTCATTCGGAATGACCATTTCCCATGTAAACTCGCGGCAAAAAACATTACATCGGATGTATTTTATTCGGAAGTATTTATTCAGAATGATCACCCTTCATGTAAATGTAGCCATTGACTCACGTACTGTGAGTGGGAAAAAACGTACTGTGACATGCAGTCAGACTGCATCGCAGTGCTCATATAATTGGCCATATTCAAAATGGTCTTCACATGAAGACTGTTGTGAGAACATGTTCAATGTTCTCGTCTTTGGAATGGGATTTCTTTATTGATCATATAAATATTTCTCGGTTCATCAAAGCATTGGGTCTCTGATATTAAAGGTATAGTGAAATGAAAAAAAAAAAATTCACACTTTTAGAGCATATATCCGTAGTCATCATGGCCATACCGTACCTACAATAGATGCCAATACAATGGGAAAATGTCCATTTTTGTGTATTTTTATATTGAGTCCATACCACTCATACCACATACCACAATTGTAATTACTTCCTTTGAAACGAAAACGTGCTGCGTGATGACAAAACGTGGCCAAGTGGTCCCATTGCTGTGCCATCTGCACGTTCCTCCAAACACAGCTGATATTGATGACTACTCCGTTTTATTCAAGATGACATCTAGTGTATTACTCATTTTAAACGTAATCAGCACGCTAAAATATGCACAATGCACAATGCATGCACACAGTGTTTGTTTACAAAGTGACAGAAAGACTGGCAGCAAAGCTCGTGGATTATTTCTAACCTATAATGTTTTCAGATACATATTTTAGGGTGATGATTAAGTTTTAAATGAGTTGACACTGTCTGGATGTCATCTTGAATGAGATAAAAAAAGAGTAGTTCTGTAATCAAAACCAACTGTGTTTGGAGGACGATTCAGCAATCGGAATCAAACAGGTGAATTAAATCAAGATTAATGTATATGCATGTGAGCATCTACACGTCATCACGCAGCACTTTTTCGTTCAAAGGAATTCATTAAAATTGTCTTTTTTATGGACTTTTGCCCACGGATATGGTCTAAAAGTGTGGAAAGAAAACTTATTTTTCATTTCACTAGGTCTTGTGTGGCTTGAGTCCTCGTGTTAAGCATTTAGTGCCATGCTGTGTCCGAAGAAGGCCTACGTTTGGCACACTCACGCCACAGAACGTCCGATCAAAAACAGGCCACGAGGCCTTCAGGCTTACCTGAAGGCGGCCAGGTACTCAACATCGCCCATGGGAGGCTCCAGCCCTCCGGTGAACGCCATGTTAACGTTGAACCCCATGCCTGCTCCATTGCCCACCTAGAGCACACACAGAAATACACACACGCTTTGATCAGTGATGTAAGTATATACATAGAATAATGCCTAAAATAAAACAAATCACATGACAGTGACAGATTGTATTGCTGTATTGTTGTATTGTGCTTTGGCAATGTAAACGTATGTTTTCTCGTGCCAATAAAGCCCTTTGAATTGAATTGACAGTGTCACTTGGCGACAAGAACTGATCTTCAACGCATCGCATTGTGCGCTAGGGTATAATTATCTCCTAGACACGGAGATGCTGATAGACAGTAGCTTAGCGTTCATCTTGAACTGAATCAATAGAAAACATTCAAAGTAGTGGTGGGCATAGGCCAGGTGGCCCATTAGACCAGGAGCCCTATGATAATTGGTAATGAAAATAATGTTCAATAAGATGTACGTGTGTTTAAATTGTTTATTCATGATGACCGTGATAACAGTCATAAAATATATAATTTAAGATATGATTGTGCTAACAGTTATAAAATATATCTCAGTTTGAAGATTTAAATTCTGGATATTAACAATACAACTAGCCTAGTAATACCTTATATTTCATCTTTGTAGAACTGTTGCCAAGTCTAGTCATTATAAGCTACTTTGGACTTGTTTATCTGTAAAGTTTATTTAAAATATTGGTGGTCCTTGACATGGAAATGTTTGAGAACCACTGCTCTAAAACATTGGACAATGATGTTTGACAGTCAGCACTATAGTTGCTTGTTTTAGATTTTCTGACTTTGTCGGATTTTCTGAACTTGATCTGGCCTGTTAACATTTTCGTAGACCTGGTTGCTTGTTTCTTGTGGCAACCGTTAAAGCTAGTCCTAGCGGTGTTTGTTTTGGTTGTGATGCATGAATGATGATTTAGCTTAGCACAACAGCTAGCCTGCTGCCATCATGGATAGCAGTATTTAGTGCAATTTTATGTCCCAGAACTTACAGTATGAATATCGCCGCCTCCTCTCACACACACACACGCACATGTGCGCGCACGTGAACACACACGCACATGTGGGCCTCCTGGCCCATATGCAGACCCAGCTCCCAGATCCAACTTTGTTATTTTTTTTATCGTGCGATAAGAGTCTCGCGTTAACGCAACACGTTAACGCCGATAACGGCCCAGCAGTAATTAAAAGACAAAGATCTCTGTCCATGGCAGTAGACCGATGAATTTGAAAAGACGGAGATCTCTGTCCATGGCAGTTGGTGTGTAAAAAAAAGGTTGGTTTTGAATGCAAATACTCCAATTCTCATTCAGATTTTTAAGAGCTTAAAACACTTTCCCTGCAGTACCCGACTTTTCCGACCTGTGGTCACTTCTTTGTTTTGGATGGCAGTTTTGGAATATGTCCAGAAATGAAAGGGCAATGACTTTTGTAACATCTATGATTTAATACTGTGCAGTCACTCAAATGACAAGCACAGACAGATCAGTCTCCTCACCTCGTCAGGGGCCCCACTGCCAGGGAAGAAGTTTCCGTCGTCGTAGCGATGGAGTGACAGGTAGAGGATGTTGGGATTACTGTAGAAGGCCTGTTGGGTGCCATTACCATGGTGGACATCCTATAAACCAGTAAAGATAGATGAGTTAGGTATGATGTCGTCAAGCACATAGCCTCTATAGTAGGGGGAAAACAAGTTATGTTACAAACCACCTAAACCAAACCCTATAGAGCATTGCAATCCCGTTCATTTTCCTCATAGACTTTTCAGAAAGTATTTATTTAAAGACGTTTACGCCGCGGACAAAGCCAACTCTTGTCGTGACAAATCATGACAACAAAGACAATTTTCCGGGCCAAACAAAGAATTAGAAAGTAGAAAGAAACGGCAGGTTACAACACTTTTTTTGTTGTTTTTCTTCTTTGCAATTATTTGTTTGGTCCAAAATATTGTGTGTGTTGTCATGATTTGTCACGACAAGAGTTGGCTTCGTACGACACTTAAAAGGTCTTTAAATAAATACTTTTTGAAATGTCTATGGAAAAATGCATTGGGATTCATTTCCTGGGCCTGGCGTTGTCATGAAAGGGGGCGGGACTGCAACGCTCTATACTGCATACCTCATTGCCCAGGGTCCCCCTTTCCTCCTCTACAGCAGATCTCTTCACCCAAAAATAGCAAATCTAAAAGCTTGCAAAAGCACCGTGTTGAGATGTGTTGTGAGCTTGTAGATCTGCCACTTTTCCCCCCCTGCCTATTACGACATGCCCAAAATAGGGATACTAGGGTTCATGTGGCTAATTAATTTTGGTTAAGACAAAATCCAAACGAGAACCGAGGCCTACATCTATACAGGGACACAATGGAATCATCACTGAAAAGCTGCCAGACAATTAGTCCACGTCCCGGCTGAGGCCCGATGTGACGTTGACTGGGACGGACAGACACACAATAAAGAAATAAAATAAAAAGAATTGCAGCTCTTTAGCAAACAATACCTATTCATTTCATTCCGTCAACAAGACAGCCATATAAAAGTGACCTCAATCCGCCACATCCTAGGAATGTTTTAATACAATGGCTCCAAAAAATGTCCCTTTTGGCTGGAGGGTTGGCATCATGACACGTCCCTGCACTGTGGCACGACAGTAAGCCACAGCAGCCCCCCCTCTTCCCCCCCATGACAGACAGAGAGGAAATGAAAAGTATCTTCAAAGAGCTCTGGGGATGGCCATAGCCAGCCACCGTAGGGCAGCATTCAGGGACAACGGGCAAGGTTTCGTCATGCTCATTTGCCGTAATGGATATTTTTCGTCTCTTGAACGATTTGTTTGGAGCTCCTTTTAAGGAAGGGACGGGGACAGTGTCTGGCCCAAATAGCTGATGTTTCTAGACACTGTCTTCTTGACAAATGTCTGGTTGTGGCTGTTGTGCACAGGCCCGACAACGCTGTCATTGTTTCCGACCGTTATTGAGGGCCGTTTATGTTGCAGGTCCTCCTCAAAACCCACCCACTGTATTTCCACCCTCTCTTTGAAACTCATCATAAAACAAATATGCAACTGGAGGAAAAACATGAAGTGATAATGCTATAATGCCTATTATTAGTGCATGTACAACACAGAATACAGCCCACATAAACCACACGACACCCAGCTACTTTGCTTTCACCGCCATTGTGATTTGACTTATTAGTGTGGTTGCCTCATGCAACCACAGTATAGCAATCGTACATATTATTCTTTATTATACCCGCAAAACGTTGCTGTGCTACTCTTCCCACATTTTTGATGACACAAATGGGGAAATCGATTTGTTTTGCAGTAGCCAAAAATGTATGTATTTCATTATGTCATTTTAAAATGTGATTTCCCATTAAAGTATATATATTTTTAAATCTCAGAAACCAAACCATTAGTTAATGTTACTACTGAACTCAAATCCTCCAATTTGTGGTGTTAACACCCACTTTAACTTTTTTTTTTTAATGTTTTTTTGTGGCTTTCGCCTTTATTTTATATATTTTATGGAGGGACAGACAGTAGGCTGACAGGAAATGGGGAGAGAGATGGGGGGAAGATGGGGGGAGTCGAACACGCTGCACACTGGATTACCAGCCAAGGTGCCTGGGCCCTGGACCACTGAGCCATGGCCCAGGCCCCCACTTAAACTTTTTAAATATATATGTACGAAATGTGCATTTTCAGCATGAAATGTCTGTGACGTCATGTTGTTGACATCATTGTGATGAATGGCCCCGCTCGCTTCACACAAGTGTGATTTTTCAATACTTTTTGGAATTCCTCCCACAGGTTTTGTGCAAAATACCCTCTGCGGTCACTTAACTTCTGGCCACAGGCACTGTACTGTGTTGAAGAAACACTATTTTGTGTGCGGTTGCAAACCACAGGCGGTTGCAAACCCATGACTGCAGAAAACAGACAAGCAGAAAACAGTCGGGGATGCTCTGTAATAAATGTGTGCACACCTCACAGGATTACGCTGTGTGTACAATGGCTAATTCATCATGAAAATAAAAAGGCACTTGAAGTGAGTGAGCAGGCAGGCAGGCTTGCTGTGCGTGTCATATTGAACTCACCCAGTCCACAATGAGGATTTTGCTGACACTGAGCCTCTGCTGTAGGAGCTTGGCAGCGATGGCCACTGAGTTGAAGTAACAGAAACCCCTGCAGGTACAAAAGATAAGACGGATGGAATGCCAGGCAGTCGGACATATCGAGGGTTGAGAGAGAAAGAGAGAAGTGAGAGAAACATCCTCCTAGTGTGCTTCAGTAAACGTTTCTCCCCTTCAACAGCCTCTCGTGAATAGCTATTGAATCTACTACAGTACATGTTAAAAAGATTCACAGAAACAACTTTTTCTCCGCTTCATGACTTTCGCTGCGTTTTGTCAAAACAGGGTATTTTCAATCGCCCCTAACTTGGCATAGGCCAAACGACTCACCTTTAAAAAAAATCACGGAAGCACAGAGACTGTAATCGATTGGAGGAATGGGTCGAAAAATAAACAAATATTGTGTGACAACTTGAAAATGTAAGGAAAAACGAAAACTAGCTGTCAGTGAGGGTTATTTCAGTTAAATATTCATGGCAGTACATTGATTGATTGAAATCAGTCAATACAAAACTGTTACGAGGATGAAAACCATGAAAAGCACTAGTCTAGGGATTCACATTTCTTAATGGTTGTTGGTAGTGCGTTCCACATTTTAGTGGCATAGGAGCAAATCTGAGCCGAATCGGGGTTGCACGTGGTTTGTTGAACTCTCTCTGGTGTCGTGATTGTGGACTTTGTTGACATTAAGGAAGTATTTAGATATGTACATGGGTATCTTGGTGGTGTAACGAATCTTGTAGACCAGGCGTTAATATATGCTTGGTCAAGAGACTTCGTAAGCGATGGATTACTTACATAGGCGTGCTCTCCTCCGCATGGTGTCCAGGGGGCCGTACGACAGCGAAACCATTCTGTCAATGGAAACAACTATCATTTACACTTCAGGGTTAACGAAATACAGCACAACATAGAACAGACACATGTGCGCGCACGCACGCACGGGTCGCACGCACAGACGCGACTCATGTCGACCCTGACAATGTCATCAAATCCCCATGCAGCTCACACCTAATTCAGTATTTTAGCTGTGACGTGAGCGCTCCCTCCTGAGATACTTCCGGGTCCTACTTTTGTGTCGCTTTTGTGTCCCCATGGAGTTATACTGTGACGCTCCGTCGGACTAAATCTGAGACGAAAACAATCACGAAAGTCTCATTTTACCTCTTTCCTCGCAACAACAAAGCTGCGCTGCTCTCCAAAATCTGGCTGTGACAGGCCGTCTGCCCCACATGGAATACTATCGCCATTTTATTATATTCTTTATTGTGTCAACTAAATCCTCATTAATGCAAACTAGATTCAACATACTCAAGCCTGCACACATTCTAAATATCCCCCGAAATATTTTACTGAGCAAATGGACTGTTGCCACCTTCAATAATAATGATAATAATAGTCTTTATTGTCTCCACATCATATATTTTTGTTGTCATGGACACTTGTACAAAACATTAATAATTCTACTCGAGTTGGAAGCATTAAGACCCTCTATGGTTTCCTTTCTGAAAAATAACGTCAATTTAAAAAGATTCACGCGTTTAGATATTCTATTTACAATGGGATGCGGACGGGAGCTGGTGCCACTTGGACCCGGACGTAACGTAGCACTACAACATGACGTCGGACTTAAATACTGAATTGAATTCCCAGTGATTATAATTCTTATAATGGGTTATAATTCTTAATTTCTTTGCAACCCATTATTTCACCCAGTGTCAATTATCTAATGTAATCCTGGGCGCTATACTCCCTCTGACAAACTAGGGAGAGTAACGTACTGACCTCATGCTTCCATACTGTATGCATGAGTCCAGGCCGCTTCTTTTCACAGGGCGGAATTTACCTGGCGGAATTTACCTGGTAGGACGTAGCGTGTGGAAGGAACACGTTATTCCAACCAGTTCTTTTCCCCTCCACCAGGCATGAATGGATTATAGGTAACATAGCAACGTCTTCACACAGCCACTGATACGACACATACTGTACTGTACTGGAACCCCACCGAAAGCCCCCAGTATACAGTAGATGTAGAATTAATCCTCACCACTGTATCCCTATATTTTGCACATGCCATTTATACATCTTTAACTATATCTATACAGTGTACAGTTGTACACAGTATAGCATGTCAAAATCTAAATAAACAAATACATTGCAAATATTGCAAAAATAGCCAATCTATTGAGCTCCAAACGTGTTGTCGTGAGCTTACTGTAGAATGTAGATGGAGTATTTTTGCTATTTGTCTTGTGTCAAAGTAGCTACATAAGGGCTTAAGTGGTTGACTTAACCTTAAATCATGTATTCGAACAAACTGACCACTTCCCAAGAATGTCCTCACAAGCTCTAGAATGCTGATTAACGCACGCATGCACACACACACACACACACACACACACACACACACACACACACACACACACACACACACACACACACACACACACACACACACACACACACACACACACACTCTGAGGCTGCTGCGAAGGGTCAGTTGGGGGCTGCTGTGTTAATATGGGGACCTGTGGGACCGCCGGCCCACTGCTTCCAGGGGTCTCTCTCGGTGCGGTGCGAGGAACGTTAGATAGATGTAAGGGTCGATGCAGAGCGAGGCAGGCTCTGGATAATGATGTTGAGGCAGCTGCTGTGGATTAGCAGCTGGCCAGGGGATCGTTCCTTCTAGAAACAACCACCCCAGCTGGCCAGAGAGGAGGACACCCCGTTATTGAAGCCTGTCTTGTGTGTCGAGGTGGAATTGGGGAGGGAGAGAGAAAGAGAGAGAGAGAAAGGGGGGGGGGGGGGTGACTGGAACGAGTGAGAGTGTGATGCTCAATAAGAGAGCGTTTTGAAGATTTATCAAATTCTTTGGGGCTATGGAGGATCCCTGGAGGGCAGGGCAGCAAGAAAGTGTGTCTAAAGAATGTGTGTGTCTGTGTGACTGTGTGTGTGTGCGTGCATGCGTGCGTGCGTGTAAATGTGTTAAGATCAGGTTAAGTTGAGGGTAAGTAACTTCAACCCTAATTGAAGGAAGTACTGTAGGTATTTTTCATGAATTAAAAATGCCCGGTTTCATCTCATGAAAAAACAAAATAAAACTAATAAAAATGCAGTTTTGCAACCTGACTTACATATTTTGTGGTAATTCAATCACGCACGTACAGGAAGTAATGAAAGATAGCATTCCTCGCCAAAGCGCCATGTGGGCATTTAGCATGGCAGGCTATACGATTTCTGTGAGGAATGTCATTACGCGGCGGTGATGTGGCGGAGCAGCTAGGCTAACGCCGGGCATGCCTGCTGCGCTGCAGGTGGTTGTGGTGTGTGGCTAATAAAGTACGCCTGTTAGCAGTGATTGTTGCACTATAGCGGTGCCCGAGCACCCAGCCGTCCCGCTGGGTTCAAACACTGAGCACGGGCGCTGCCAGGCAGGCGCAGCCACAGACACAGGAAGGCTGGCTGGCTGGCAGGCAGGCAGGCGAGACAGCGGTGTAGGGTGGTGTGTGTGTGTGTGTGTGTGTGGGGGGGGGGGGGTCTGTCTGAGAGGTGCTAATGAGAGCCTTGGGGAAGGAAGCACATTCCTGCCTCTCCATAAGAGATGGGAGCTCAAGAGTAGTGTAGATTTTGACAGCTAATTTTGATTCAGTTTTAGTCATTATAGTCTTTTGAATACAAATGTATAAAATTTTAGTCCTATTTTAGTCACCTGAAATGTTTCAGTGTTAGTCTAGTTTTAGTCAACTAAATGTCATGCGATTTTAGTTGACTAAATCTACAGTTGGTATTGTCCATTAAAAACAATATTTTGACGAGCCTTGATGGCGTCGTAATGGCAGATTTTACATTTGGTTGCATGCTGAAGATCCGCTATTATCAGAGCGGAACACTCTAGTTTTTAAATTTGTTAACGAAATTGTCAGTACATTTAGTTACAGTTTTAGTCATCATGGCTTAGTTTTCATTTAGTTTTCTTCTGTGAAAAAAGGTAGTCGACGATCATTTTTCGTCATAGTTTTACCACACATTAAGAACAATGTTTGTTGTTTGGCTATAATCACATGCCAAAAACAGGTATGCCAGATAGTAGAAGTAACTTGACTAACCTTGAGTTCTCCAGACGCCACCTTGAAGACCAACTCCACCACTGAACCCACGGCCAGACGAGCAGCGCTGGATGAATGGATCTCGTTCCAAATGGTGTCGCTGTCCACCTGCCAGTGCAAATATACACACAGAGCCACACTTAAATACAGACCGACAAACATTATTGGCAAAAACATCAACATGTGTATTGCTGAAACCTGGTATTGTTTCTACATGAATTGCGTTTGTACTAGAAACTGAACATTAAGGAGCCCTTTGTCTGACATTGTGATGCGCAAACGTACGCATGCACGCACTCTCTCAAGATTTTACCATTTATGCCATATCCGTTTTGTTATACCCGATCTACAGGCACACAACGTGTTAAGATCTGATGTGTTGTGAGCTTGAGCTTGTAGATTGGCTTAAATATCTCTATAATGACATTCCCAAAAAAGTATGCCAAGTGCTTATGTGTGGGCACCCAAGTACATTTGAGAGAGCCTTCACACCTGGATGTTTTAGTGCGGTTCATTTGTGCTGGTGTGAACGTGATTATACAACCTTTCCGAGGAAACAATCTGATTAGTTGAAATAGCCATGCTTAAACGAGCATGATGGCACACCTAATCAAAACATAAATATCACACCTGTGTGAAGTGAGGGGTGCTCTTATCGTACATCATCATAGTACATCATCTCATTCCGGCCAATAAGAATTTGCGTCCTCACTCCTCACCTTCGTCTTTAATGTTTGTGTTACTCAATGTTACACTCAAAATGACTGATTCATTGTCAATGGCATTTAATGTTTGTGTTAGGACAAAATGTGGGTTACACACACCAAAAGCTGGACATAGGAGGGGCTATCGCCCCTCAGCTGGGCTGAGTCCTGCTATAGCTGCTCCTAGAGCAGAGCCGGTTGGGTGGCTAGGCTAGCAGTTTTCATGGGACTTTTCAGCCAGAGTGGCTACGGAACTCGCCTATCGGTTCCTGCAGCAACGCATGGGCGTGCCATTAATGACGGCGACGCACACCGTCTTGGTGTAATATTGCTTAATTCGAAATTGGGTGCGGATCTACAAGCTCACAATGTGGCGCGTCCTCAGCGCATTGTGAACTAGTGCGCAGTGGCCCGCCATAAGACGAAGTAGCTTATACATTTGCCGTATGGTTCACAGGAAGTGAACGACTGTCGACAGTCTTGTAAACCCTGACAGGGTAAGGATTAGGGAAGGCTACCCCTGAAGTTACTGTAACATCTGAATCCAGTTGCATTTATTTATCTCATTGTGGTAGAAATTCTGTTCACTAAATGAGCGACCGCGCTTCAACTGCATGTCATTGGTGTGGTTGACAAAGCAGCAGTGCTAATGCAAACCGCACCAACTAAAATTAAAATTATTATTATCTTTTCTCAGTGTGTCACATTGCACAATTCAAAGTCTGATTTAAGGTCCCTTGGACAGAGCCCCCAGGCATGCTAGGAGTTCAGAGAAGGTGCAAGTTTGTGGGTGGCTGGGATACAAATCACAGAGCTCTGGAGGCATACATACTGTAAGTCTACAAGCTCACATAGTCCATAGACTGGGTCAAGTACTGGAGTATTTCCAAATCATTCCTAGTGTTTGTTTTAACCTACTCGGGAAACCAAATCGATATAAGAAAGAAAATATATTGTTGGACATAAACATAAAGAGACTCGAGTCACAGTGAACGTGTGTGTGTGTGTGTGTTTGTGTGCGCGAGCGTGTGTGTGTGTGTTCTCCGACAGAGGCCAGCGATTCAGCAGTCAGGCTTGATTAATGCTGAAGCACGTCTGGCCCTGAGCCCCAATCACCACGGTACACACGTGCACGCACACACACGCAAAGATATAGATTATTTACCCTGTGTGAGTGATTGTAATGACAGCCATGCACAGGGCAGTGTAAACCCTTCAAACGGTCATGGCAAGACAATATTTGCAAATGGAAGACATGATGGACAGGAAAAGATAGGGCACACACACACACACACACACACACACACACACACACACACACACACACACACACACACACACACACACACACACACACACACACACACACACACACACACACACACACACACACACACACACACACACACACACACACACACACACACACACACACACACACACACACACACACACAGAAACCCACTGCTGCTGGGGCCCACACAGGGGTTTCTAGCATAAAGCCCAGACCTCCCTACATAGATTATATGAACCCCGGCCAGCCAGTCAGTCAGTTGGCCGGCCTAGCCAGCCAGCCATTAGCCAGTAAGCCATCCAAGGCAGCCATCACATTATCATTTTAAGTCTTATATATCTATCTATTAATTCTACGAAAGTCGGTCTGTCTGTATAACCACTTCCTTAGCACAGAGCAAGACTGCTGCTCGCTTAGGGGCCCATCTCACCATGCCCCGGCGCACGGACAGCCTACACGCACCTCTGGCCAGACGGCCCTGTGCTCTCGCTTCAATGTGAAATGCTTACAAGCACCAAATAATTGCCGGCACTATCTTAATTTACTTTTTTCTTTTTCGTTTTCGTCTGAAACAACTCATAGCCCCACCATCATCCCACAGATCACGTGTCACAAGTGAAATGTATGTTGGGAGGGACACAGATTAATGTATGGGTCACAGTTTTCCGTGGAACATTCCCATTGCCTTCTCCACCGCACCTCCCCTTTAGGAATTAAGCCCTACACACACCATCTGCGAACGCTGCGCGTCAAAACAGCCGCCTCCGTTATTTTCAATGAACCTATCCCACACCGGCGGCGTCCGACACGGGTTCACGCCTCGCCTGACGTTCCGATACGCCACCGTTCTATTTTCCAGGCGTTGCCGCGCGGCAACGCCTGTGCCGCATCGCTGCACACCCGGTGTGTGCTGGGCTTCACACTCTGGCAGGCAGAAGAGCAACATGGGGAAAACATCTCGGCCACATACTACAGTTATTTGACACTTTCGTAATGTTTGCACATCAGTCGATATAACTTCAAACCAGACACGGGTGAATTTTTGCTGAAACAGCGGGGGGTGCATGGCAGACAGACAGCTGAAAGCCTGCACTGACACACACAGCGAAAGCACCTCCTTCGCCGTACCAGACAAATACAAACAGGGTTTTTCGACACCCATTCCGCCCGGGACGGGGGATTTAGCAGCCACAAAGTTGGACTGGGGAATTAGCAAGAATTGGCCAGAATTAGCAGTTACGTGCGTTAACGTGAACACATGTGCTGTTTCGACACCACACTGTCCGCCCTCCTCCACTGTGCGTTATCGTCCAGACGTCCACACATGCACTGTGACTTTCCCAGTAGCCTAAAGGTGTTTCGACACCACAACATGTAATGAGCAGGTCCATTTGGATGATTTGGTTACATTCCCAATGTTACATTACTGTGTAGGCCTACTTTTATATCTGTTGGACCATAACATATCAATAATATAATCCACCACTCGACGGAGGGGGAAGACAGATCCCGTGCCATCGGTAAAATACAATAATAAAATACATACAGGCGTCCATCCGTCTGTCCATCCATCCATCTTACATAATAATATTAGCCTACTTTTGTGCCCAACCCAACTTCCCAAGATCATCTGCTAACAATTCCCTCCCTATCAGTAATGTGATCTATTACATTGCATTACCCACACTGTACATCATTTGGTGTTCATATATTCAGAACGGGTGAGGACTAGCATATACATATACATAAAATAAATGAGTGTGTTGTACTCACTCCACATGTCTTATGCACATTACCAACTGGTAATGTGCATAAGACATGTGGAGCTGATTGATCCAATGGTTTACGAGA
>NC_139707.1:25612724-25640224 GCF_964188405.1 Protomyctophum parallelum | reverse complement strand
CCCCTCTCTCTCCCACTTTGCTTTCCCACTCCCGCACTTTCCAGTGGTGGAAAGTAACATTTACTTAAGTACAATGTTGAGTTGAGATCTGCTATTTTCAAAACATTTTTATACGTTTTGATTTGTAATTTTACTCAAGTACATTTTGGACTTTACAGACTTTTACTTGTAACAGAGTATTTATATATTGCAGTATTGATACTTGTACTTAAGTAAAACATTTGAGTACCTTTTCAACCACTAAAAACAAGGCAATAGCCCTTCTCACAGCTGACCCCGGTTCAGGTCCAACCCGAGGCACTCAGGTGCCCCTCTCTCTCCCACTGCTCAAAATCACAAAATGCCCCAAATAAACCTAACAACAACAAAACAACATGCACCACAGCGCCGTTATGATGGCGAATGTTTTATGTTCCCAAATGGAGTTGAACTACAGCCCCCTGCTGCTGAGGGAGGGAGGGCTCCAATGACAATACCTCCTACAGCCCCCTGCTTCTGAGGGAGGGAGGGCTCCAATGACAATACCTCCCAATTCTCAGGACAGCCAGCAATAAACACTGCAGGGCTATAACGAGCGAAAGACAAAAGATAGATTAGGTGTTGTCGCAAATACAGTGCGCCTAACCATAAGCTTGTACACAGAGCAACAACAGCCTTCACTGCTCCTAACCAAACTCACTGGCCTTGTGGTTAGAGTATCCGCCCTGCTTTTTCAGAGTCTTTGGTATGCCCCGGCTGGGGTTCGATCCCCGGCCGGGTTAGTGGGAGATAACATAACCGCTCCTTTTATTCGCAGTACCGTAATAATAATAACTTTTTAACAATTCTTCCAAATTGTTCTATGAACTTAAGAAGTTTGTAATTGAGCACATACTTGAGGGGAAATGTCACCGAAATGACATAAAGAGCACAGCTACATAGTCAAGTCTAACTCTGGGGGGGTAATTATTACACGGTGGTACACACGCTTCAAAAGGGCTGCATTGTGCAACACTGTGGTGCGTTGCAGAGCGGACCAGATTCAAATAATGAATCATGGGCGAAAAAAAGTATTGAAGCCATCATTACGCCTCGAGTCTAATATCAAATAGCTCCTACCACATCTACATCGACATCAAAAGAGAAACAAAGCCTTCTGCTGAAAAGTTGAGAATATTTTTTTTAACTTTTGTGCGCATCTCAAAATCCCCTAAGGGTAAAACACACCACGTGACAGAGTTGTGTCAGCGACTTCTTCCTTCCGTTCCATCCTAATGGATGTGTCTGTCAAAAGAGTCTGAGCACCATGGCTACAGGGAGAGGAGGGAGTGGAGAGGCCTACCTGATTGGATTTGGATGAGCAGCCAGTCGACATTGGCAAGCAAGGAGAGGACATGGTGTCCTGGCTGTTTGTGTGTGTGTGTGTGTGTGTGTGTGTGTGTGTGTGTGTGTGTGTGTGTGTGTGTGTGTTTGTGTGTGTTGTGTGTGTGTGTGTGTGTGTGTGTGTGTGTGTGTGTGTGTGTGTGTGTGTGTGTGTGTGTGTGAGGGTGTGTGTGTGTGTGTGTGTGAAACTACGAAAATATCCATGCTCCTAATGCCCATCTCAGATGGATAAATTACAGACTCCAGCGTGGTAGTGGAAGCTAGACTATACAGGAAGAGACGGCTAGAAGGGTTCTGTTTAGTACAAAACCGACTGAAGCCAAACAACATTGCCGTGGACGTCGCCTGCAGGGAAAGTTGGCCTGTGTTGATTCAGCTGATCACTCTGTTATGTACAAAAATGCTGTTATTGAGGAGGATGTTTTAAAATTCACCATCAAAGCAAGACTGCAAGTATTACCAACCAAGTACAATTCGTCAATCTGGTATCAATCCACACTCCACTCTGTATAAACCATCATGATTCTGAACAACCCCTAGAATCCATCGCACACATACAGTAACAAATTGATGTAGTGCATACGAAAATGTGTATATTGCTCGCCACAACCGTATTGTTGACCTAGTGTCTGATGCAGTTCGAAAATATGTGCCATCCAGTGCAGCAGTGTATAAACATTCAAGAGTGTTACCATATTGTCTTTGCTAACATCCCAAATACACCTGATGTTGTTTTTGTTGACACCATGAGTCACAAGGAGGTCCTGATTGGAGGTTGGCTGTGTCTTTGATTTGTACATGGACCGACCAGGGGGGGAGGGGGGTGGCATGCTTGTGTTTATGTGGGAAAGAATGAAAGAGAGGGGTGACATAAACAAAATGTGTGTGTGTGTGTGAGAGAGAGAGAGAGAGAGAGAGAGAGAGAGAGAGAGAGAGAGAGAGACAGAGCGAGAGAGACAGAGCGAGAGAGAGAGAGAGAGAGAGAGAGAGAGAGACAGAATTTATTTTCATGTTACTGTATGTGTAATTTAGATAGGATATTTGTGTGTGTGTGTGTGTGTGTGTGTGTGTGTGTGTGTGTGTGTGTGTGTGTGCGCGGCTCGTAACTTGTCAGCATATAGCTCTCATCTCTGACACCGTTGTGGAGGCGGCTAGGCTGCCTTTAGCCATTCAGAGAAAGAAGTAAAACAATCCATAGCACACTGACATAGTGCTATGGATGAAGTACAGCAGGAGGAATGGAAGTGAGGGAGACTGAGAGACAGAGAGAGACGGACTGGGAGAGAGAGAGACAGACAGACAGGGAGAGAGAGAGAGAGAGAGAGAGAGACAGAAAGAGCGCCTACATGTATCTGTGGCATGGGTGTCTTCTCTCGTGACTCAGAGCTAAAATAGTGTGTGGAGCAGCGGGCCACTCGGGCGGGCAGACAGACAGACAGACAGACAGACAGACAGACAGACAGACAGACAGACAGACAGACAGACAGACAGACAGACAGACAGAATGTACAGTATGGTGCGGAGTGTTGCAGGCTGTCACCAACTCCATCTGTCACTGCTAGTAGGCCTGTCACAATCATTACATAATCGCCGAATCGCAATTATATGAGAAAATCGCAATTCTTTTTGCATAATTGTCACTTCCATGTTGAAAAAGGTCCATACATTTGCAAACATTTTTAAAATGGAAATAACAGCGTACTGCTGTTATTAAGCTTACAACATGTTGTAGATCAACTATTGCCGCTATTTCTGGTACATTTTTGGAAAATAAGAGAAAAAAAGAGATCCCTGGGGAAATTGGTCTGGTACTCCTCAGTTTGAATTACATTTCGCTCACCCCAGTGTTGCGGGTGAGGGTGAGCAATAGGAGTCCACTATTCACAGTGAGACTTTTTTTGTTGCTGTGACGTAACCGTCCCTTGGAAATAAGTCTTCCACACCAAAGTTCCACACTAATGTCTAAGCAGTGATATTAGTCTGGCCATGCCAATCCCAACACCCCCCTACCTGTCTGAAGAGGTGCTCCTGCTGCTGCTCCACCTGCTGCATGACCCTCTGCTCCCGCTCATCGTGCTCCTGCTGGGGGTCGGGGGGCTCCTGCTTGATGAGCAGCCCCCCGCCGCCGCGCAGAGGAGCTGCAGCCGCATCCTGGACGGACGTGTTGGAGGAGTTGGACGACGACGACGAGAGCCCCTGGTGCTCCCGGAGCTCCTCCTCCGTCTCCTCGGGGTGGCTCTGGTGCTGCCTGCCTGGCAACCCGGGCCCCCCGGAGCCCGCCACCGCAGCCTGGTCGCCGCCGGGCTTGGACATCATCTGGACGGGGAGAGGCAAGAGAGAGAGAGAGAGAGAGAGAGAGAGAGAGAGAGAGAGAGAGAGAGAGAGAGAGAGAGAGAGAGAGAGAGAGAGAGAGAGAGAGAGAGCGGTTAACTCCTTGGATGCTGGATGCTGGTTTTGGATACCATGTGTAGAACACGGTTTCCCCAAACACTGGGTCGGGGTTCGGGGGGACCCCACAGACACATTTGTATGGGTCCCCTTATTAATTAATTTCATTTCTTTATTTCTATACTGTACACATTTTCCTTTTTTCCTAACCGTGTATATGATGATTTCTTTAGAAGTGTATATTTGTATGTCTTTAAATGTTTTGTCTTAGTGCTTTTTCCCGCTTTTACCCTCTTAGTAGATTTTGTATTGACTTGTACTTTCCTTGAACTGTACCGATTCTGCAAAATGTTAATAACGTTTTCAATCAATTATCACTTCACCCTGAACTGTATCTCTGGCAAAACCCGGGAATGCCAACATGTGATTCAAAGCCTCTGTTGTAAGACGGTGAGTCTGACCATGTGAGAACAACACAACTGTCCTTAAAGGACCACTTCACCACTTTTCAACCTATCTTCATATAATAGGTCCTCACTAATAATCATAAAAAAAATGCAATTTTTTTCTACTCGGTCTGTGTCTCATAGGAGGACTGTGGGCAGTTGAGAAATCGTCTTCCAGTGACATCGATGGGGAATACAAGCTAATAAAAACTGCAGGCTTTCTAGTCCTGAAAAGTTGCAATGCAAAAATGGAAGCCATCGTTCTCACAATAATGAAAATCTAAATATTATTGTCAAAAGATCTTGTTTAACAAAAAATCTGCCTAATGATGATGTCACTGGAAGACGGTTTCTAAACTGCCCACAGCTCT
The DNA here is from genome assembly GCF_964188405.1 of Protomyctophum parallelum. Taxonomy (NCBI): domain Eukaryota; kingdom Metazoa; phylum Chordata; class Actinopteri; order Myctophiformes; family Myctophidae; genus Protomyctophum; species Protomyctophum parallelum. Next base: position 25,635,657 of record NC_139707.1, on the reverse strand, counting down.
CCTATGAGACACAGACTGAGTAGAAAAGAATCGTGCCATTTTTTCATGATTATTAGTGAGGACCTATTATATGAAGATAGGTTGAAAAGTGGTGAAGTGGTCCTTTAACTTTGTCTAAATGTGTATGTGTACATAGGAGATGTTAGTACTGTACAATGCCAGTGCAGCAAAAGTAGACAAGAGACGGATTATGGACATTGATGCGTGAGTAAAAATCTTAATTAGTTTATTTTCCATTATACCTCTGCTACTTTTGTAAGGAGCATTATTAACAGACCACCTATGAGTCACACACAGCACAGCATACACCACTTAAGTTAACAATAATAATATTTAACATATTATGTTGGCCAACTGAACACATTATGATTTTATGCAGCTTCATTCATGACACACGCACACACAAAAATAAGTGACTTTTGTGTTCATCCTTAAACTGGCTGATTGTTACAATAGCGATGTGTGGAAGTCAACTGCATAAGGTTTGCTAGGAATTGTATTTTTGGTCAAACATTGACTTAAAACAGATGGGGAAATCGAGCTATTCTGGGCGACTTCCACACACCAAAGTCGCTCTTCCGTGAATTTCTACGGCTCTGTGCTTTCTGAGTGCGGGACATTGAGACAAGGCAATAACAAAGGTTAGAAAAGGAGAAAAGAGAGGGAAGGAGAGAGGGAGAGGAAAAAAAAGAAAAGAAAAGTATTTGAGGAGGAGGGAGGGGGGGCAATGTTGGGATCTTGTTATGGCAGCTGGGGCTGTCTCTGTCGCTAGGGCAATGACAAGAGCAAAACACACACATGCACCCCTGTGCGCACATGCACACACTTCCCCCTCCAGCCCTCAACCTTAGTGTCTAAGGTCATCAGTGGGGTGGACGACTATTTGCAGATGGAACACACACGCACACGCACACACACACACACACGCTTGCACATGTATAGACACACACACACGCACGCTTGCACATGTATACACACACACACACACACACACACACACACACACACACACACACACACACACGCTTGCACATGTATAGACACACGCACACGCACGCACACAGGGGTCTGGCTGGCACATCTCCCAGGGAACGGTGCATTGACGTCAGAGAGCAGGCTCTTGCCTCATCCCTGTTCCTCTTCTCCAAACAAGCTCTTCTTTAACACTCATAACACCCCCCACCACGCACACACACGTACACACGCACAGTCGCACACGCACACACACACACACGCACATGCACATGCACACGCACACGCACACACACACACACACACACACACACACACACACACACACACACACACACACACACACATACGAAAACTCAAGTGTTAATTTAATTCTTGGAGTGTAAAGATTTACCCTAAATTAGACCTCACAATTTAAATTAAACACTGAGGATTTTTACTGTGATTCTCTCTTTCTCTCTACCTCTCTCCCCTCTTTCTCCCTCCCTCCCCTTTCCAGAGGAAATAGTGGCTGGGACCTGAAGCGTGAGAGATGCAGACACTAAACAAACCTGTTGAAACGGCCAGAGGACAGAGAGAAGAGAGGGTCTAAGACTTGTACTGCCTTTTAAAGTCATACTGTGTAACCTTTTCAATGCAAAACAAAAGGCATGTTTTTCTACAGTAACCGTTTCACATACAGGTAGGCCTACTGTACATGAGTGTCTGGTCTGCCCCCTACACTCCCACCAAAATGACACAGGGACTCACAGGGGATGTGCTATAAAACCGGAAAATGTAGTGGAATATTGTTGTTAATAACACACATGTCGTATTGTCGTATCTGGCACAAACTATTTTCAGATGGGGGTCCATTCATCTGAGAGCCACCGCACTAAAGCTACAGAAGCTTGTACTTGTGTCCAAAATTGGTCTGTGAGACTGTGACCCAAAAATGGGTACTGTCCGACTGTTTGGGAAACAGCGCTTTAAGATGTAAAACTGGCCTCTCATGAGTTAATTAACCACTTGAGCCTGTTTACAATTGTTTCTACATAAAATTCTATCTACGTTACATGAGTTGAGCCTTTGCATACACCTGTAAGGTCGCCGGGGCTAGGGCAAGTGCTACGGGCTAAGATGGAGTCTGAAGAGGTGGGTTTTCAGAGTAGACTACGGCAGAAGATTGGGAGTGAGTCTGCAGTTCTGATCGCAATGGAGGTGCGATCCAAAGCTTTGGAGCCAGAAGAGATAATATTTTGGGACGTGTGGAGCACTTCCATGCGTTGGATGATCTGAGTGTGCGGGAGGATTTGTAGGGTTCGATCAGACTTGCATGATATGGGTGTGCCATACCTTTGGTTTCTTTGAATGCCAGCATCAGAGTTTTGTACTCTGTGCGGGCAGCGACCGGGAGCCAATGGAGGGAGCAGAGAAGGGGGGATACAGTTCTGGGGAGAATGTTCAGCAACAATAACAGATCTATAAACTCAAAGCGCGTTGCATCTCGTCTCGTTTTGAGCTTGTAGATCGGATAGTTTTGGCGAAGAGATTTGGTGTAGATGTGGTCTGAGTGCAGTTGTAACTCATGTCTGTTTCATTAAGACTACAGGGTTTAAGTGGTTAAACTCACTACGGAGATTTCACTGTGCTGGTAAGTAATCTGAGGCAGCAGCAGCTTCAGATTGTTAGATGTTTTAAGTCGAGTTTGAAGTCGTGCTCCGTCGCCAACTATTCTGCTTGCTGAGGCCAAATTCCATGCTGCTGGGATGGAATGGGATGGGATGGGATGGGATGGGATGGGATGGGACCCCCCCCCCCCCCCCCCGTCTCATTATTTAATCCACTCAAAAAAATGTGAGCTAAGAAAGGAAGAATGAAGCATGCAACACAGCAGGTCAAGTGAGGGGACGCAAAACATATAGGGCTGCAGTTTAATAACGCAGGGAAATCTGGAAAGTTAATTTCACTAAGAAAGAAAATGACTGTAAAAATGGACTCATAATGACCTATTTGTATAGCCTACTTTTAGAATTTAATTAATGTTCCGGACTTTTACTTATGCATTAAAAAAAACAAGTTCACACATGTCTCAATCTATCAAACCCGAAGCCTGATTCAGATTCATACTTTGTTGCATGCCATGCAGTACACGGAAAATAGCTGATTAAATTCTTTGTGATTCCTTGGCCGTCACTCTTATAACATAGCATCACAACATTTCAATGAAATTAACCATTATCCCTTATTTATATGGTAAATGCTAATATAACACGCACTGTAACGCAATGTTCCTAATTAGCGTTATGAAATGGCATATCATGCTATGCATTCATTTGGAGGCTTATAATACTGACAACCGCGCATGGTTGTCACCGACTGTTAAGACTGATTTCATGGGCCTGGGCCATGGCTCAGTGGTCCACAACAACAGTAAACGTGAAAACCATAGAGGAACAGGTACTATTTAAATACTTTATAGGAGTAGGATAGTAGCACACAAGTAGGATATATATATATATATATATATATTTTTTTTTAATGACTCATATTCCCTCATGACAACACTAAATTAATTTAACTGTGAGAGTGTATAAGTACGGTCCCCATAAGCGGCCATTTGGTTCCATTTAGACACTCTCAGAGTTAGGATTTTAGGAGATTTTTTATTCACAGTATTTAGAATACGCACTATAATCCACTAAGTTAGTATTGTTTGACTAAAGCTGTACAACATAAGTAAAGAATTATCAAGGATTTTTAGTGCAGTGCTGGCATTATCACTCACACACAGACACGTTCAGAGGATTACAGCAGATTGTGTAGCCAAACTAATCTCACAGTGAATCACACCATGCACCACTCTACTGCCGCGGCCATTTAGCATTCACTAAGCTTTGTTTTTAATCCCAAAGTCAACTTTAATTTTACGCCGTGGCTCGGCGTGTCTAGCCGCCTATAAGAGGGGCCCGGTGTGTGTGTCTGTGTGTCCAAAGCTAATCTAACCGTAAACCACTGGACCGATCACGATCAGCTGGCACATTTCTGGTGCAGACTGCCGAAAGTACGTCCATTTATTAATTATTACTATTCCTTGTTGTCGGGCAGAAACCATGTCAACATATTTTTCTCCATATTTTCTTTTATGTTTTTTTGTAAACTAATTCAACATAACAAAAGTGTTCACAAAAGCCTGATTAGACGATAAAATGACAGGAAACAAAAGTGAAATATCCCTTTAAGCTATGATAATGGGATTAGCACAGGTTGCCCCGAGTAAAGCCCGGTTTTGACTTCGGTATACGACAGTTCCACGTGTTCATGTTGTCGTGAACTTGTAGATCGGCTATTTTATTGGGTGACACATGAAGTATAAACCATGCAAGAGTGTGAGCTGAAAGTGTGAAAATATACATCAAAATTAACATTAACACTGAATCAGAATTCTGATAATGCCATCAGCACCTCTATCATGCATTTGCCAGTCATAGTAAGAGAGAGAGAGAGAGATCTAGAGAGATAGTGTGTGTGTGTGTGTGTGTGTGTGCGCGTGTGCGTGTGTGTGTGTGTGTGTGTGTGTGTGTGTGTGTGTGTGTGTGTGTGTGTGTGTGTGTGTGTGTGTGTGTGTGTGTGTGCGCGTGTGTGCACTTGCACGTGTACGTGCCAGCGACACGTCTGTCTTGTTAGGAGCAATATACAGTAGCTACTAAAAAGATAATATCCATAACTTGATTACAATGCACTCTCTGTATACTGTACACTGCAATTCAAACTCATAAATAGTTGTATGTTGCTGTCGGGCAGAAACCCCTTATCTCTTTTTAAATTAACACCCTACTTGATCACAGTACAGCGAACACAAAAGCATCAAGAGTAATCAAGTGGTACATGTAATAATAATCATCATCGTCATAATATAAAAGTATAAATAAGAACTAATGAATATATGTAGCCAAAACAAACACGCTGTTGCCATGGACGATAACAATTTAAACTTGTTATTATAGAAAACTCAAGAGACCACAACCTGAATACTGGAATCCTGTGTTCATTTAACCTGAGGACCTGATTCTACAAGTTTCTATATCATTGGCGCTCAAACTATTTCATGTCAAGGACCCCAAAAATTATATGTATTTGGCCGCCGACCCCCATCTGAAAATATGTTGGGACCTCCCGGAAGCAAAGATACGAGTTTAAAACATTTGCTGTGAAAGAAAATATATTCAAAGATTTGCACACGTTTTTACGATTCTTCTAAAATTGCAGATCTACAAGCTTGTAGATATGCTATTTTTCCAACAGCTAAAGTTTAAAATCATGGTTCACTAAGAGTCTTCAAATGGATGGTTCTATTTGTATACTCACTGAATTAAAAGAATACGCCAGATTTTAATGGGTGGAGAGAAAGATCACAACACAACATACAGTAGGATAATAAAGCTTAAATCCTTTTGAGAATTTCTCACGAGCGTACGGCCGTACACACACACACACACACACACACACACACATACACGTAATGTTTCCTGTGTGGCCATATAAGGAGGCAGCTTCCTCCAGAGTGCGGTTGCCACGGCAACAGGTAGAAGCAGAAACAGAAACATCACATGGCTGAGACTCGCTAGAACACTTGCTAATCACACATACACGCGCACTCTCTCTCACACACACACACATACGCGCGCGCACATGCACACGCACACGCACACACACACTCTCAAACGGGTGCATTTGTTTGGTCCGACGTACTAACAGTCCTTTCTTTCTTTCTTTTCAAAATCTTTTTATTCAAGTTTTTTGTGACAAGCCCACGGGCAAATATTAAACAGATATATAAAATATAAAAATAAAACTCAATCCCCTATCCCACCCAACCACAATCCCAAGGATAGTCGGAAAAACAGTCTGGAGGAAAATAAACTAACAGTCTTACAGTTGTGAGTCCGACACCCTACCCAAAACCCAACCCTAAACCTAACCTCACAGAAAGCCACAGGTTAGTTTTAACCTGCCATGTTGTAACCTGCCACGCATGTCAGGAGCCACGGGTTAGTTTTAACCTGCCACAGGTTAGTTTTAACCTGCCATGCTGCCACGCATGTCGGGAGCCACTGGTTAGTTGTAAGTGGCAGCGCATGCCGGGAGCGACGGTGTTGTCGGCCAATTGCCAGTCGGACTGTTAGAATGTACCCCCTCGGCCTGGGCCATGGCTCAGAGGTCCAGGCACCTTGGCTGGTAATCCAGCCTGGCAGTGTGCCGCGGGTTCGACTATTATACTCACACATGCTGATGCGCACACAGGCCGCACAAGCCGGCGCGCGCACACACACACACACACACACACACACACACACACACACACACACACACAGAGTCCTCTGTCCTTGTACAGTACCTTGTTGATGATGTGCTGCTGCTGCTGCTGGAACTGTTGCTTGTGTTTCTCCAGGAACTGCTGATGCTGTTGCTGTACGACCAGCTGCTGCAGGGCCTGGGCCTGCATGCCACCACACTGCTGCTGGCCCTGGGGCAGCGGGGCTGACTGGGTCCTGCCCAGGGGACGGTGGCCCCGGGCCAGCTTGGAGACGGAGGGCGACGTCAGGGCCAGGCCGCCCAGGCCCGCTGACAGAGGGCACGGAGAGAGAGAGAGAGAGAGAGAGAGAGAGAGAGAGAGAGAGAGAGAGAGAGAGAGAGAGAGTGTGAGTGAGTGAGTGAGTGAGTGAGTGAGTGAGTGAGTGAGTGAGTGAGTGAGTCAGACAGACAGACAGACAGACAGACAGACAGACAGACAGACAGACAGACAGACAGACAGACAGACAGACAGACAGACAGACAGACAGACAGACAGACAGACAGACAGACAGACAGACAGACAGACAGAGACAGACAGACAGACAGACAGACAGACAGACAGACAGACAGACAGACAGACAGACAGACAGACAGACAGACAGACAGACAGACAACACGGTCATTATTGACTGTTGGGTAATTGGGTTTGGATCTAATGGAAATGATTCAAAACGACACAGAAACGAAGAGGAAAAGTAAAGTAAACTGAAAAGCCACTCCACTAAACAGTCTCTGAAAAGGTTTAACGGCCGATCCAGCCGGGCCCCCACGGCCCACGCACAGCACAGTGCAATGTACAAACCCTGAGCGTTCACTCTTGAGAGTGTAATGGGTAATAAATATGGGGCGGCTGTAGATGAATAGGTAGAGAGTCTGAGGAATCGTTAAGGTCACCCTAGGTTGAAGTTACTTAACGCAACCACTGTCAAGATCGTCTTTTGGCGTCTTTTTTATTGATTACGTGTCATAACGTATGATCTGTCCTGCACGTGCCTGCATCACTCCAGTTGCCTCGGAAAACAGGAAAAACCCAGAAGAGAAAAGTCAGCTGGCGTAGCCTACCGGTATGCTGTCTATGGGAACGGATTATTTAGAATCCATTTATCTCGTATTTATTTTCCCTGCAGGCTGCGTTTTAGATGTTTTGGGTGAATTAAATAACATTCACAGGACAGGACACATTCCTCAAACTTCCGTTTTCCGAGTAAAATGGCTTTCAAAATAAGATGGTTCTCCATTGAAATTAATGGTTGGCAGTTCTCGAGTAAAAGTTCAGCCACTAGATGGCGGCGAATGAGTTTTAAACCCGACACTTCCCCACCATGTGCTAATCTCAACAGCCAACAGCTGGGTAATACTGCAAAAGCAATGGGCTCTATGCACACACACCATTTTGGAAAGAACTTGGCGTCCCGTTCCCTACATTCTTCACAGGTGTTACCGATGATACTAATGAATAATAATAATAATAATAATAATAATAATAAACTTTATTTATATAGCACCTTTCATACATAAATGTAGCTCAAAGTGCTTTACAGGGCAGAAAAGATAATAAAAACAAAAGCAAAACAAAACAGCATTAAAACAGGCATGCAGTTAAAATACAATAGCGCAGTGTCAAATCAGGAGAAGGCAGTGGTACAAAGATAAGAACAGATAAAGCAAGGCAACGACATTAAAAGAAACAAGCAGTAATAAAATACAGTGAGAACATGAATAATAAAAAATAAATAAAAGATCACTTAAAAGCAATGTTGTAGAGGTGGGTCTTGAGCTGAGCTTTAAAAATGTCTACAGAGGCTGCCTGACGAAGGTACAGTGGGAGCTTGTTCCATGCCGACGGCCCGTAGAAGCAAAAAGCTGCTTCCCCGTATTTTTTTGTTGCCATTTTTTTAGGCAAAGCGAGCAGGTCAGCAGTGGAAGACCTTAGGGGCCGGTTTGGGACATATTTAGGCAGGCAGTCATGTAGGTAGGAAGGTGCGAGACCATTGAGAGCTTTATAGACAAGTAAAATAATTTTAAAATCAATCCTAAAAACAACCGGAAGCCAGTGATGCCAAAACTGGGGTAATATGTTCTCTCATCTTAGTTCTAGTTAAAACTCTAGCTGCTGCATTTTGGACAAGTTGTAATCTGTCAGTTGTTTTCTTAGGCAGTCCTGAAAAGAGTGCATTGCAGTAGTCAAGCCGAGAAAAAACAAAGGCGTGGATTAGCGTTTTAGCATCGTCCAAGGACAAATAGGCTCTGATTCGTGCAATATTTTTAAGGTGAAAAAAGGCAATCTTGGTAACATGATTAATGTGTGAATTAAAATTAAATTCAGAATCAATAATAACCCCCAGGTTCTTTACTGTACTGTTACTTTCTACAGTCAGGTTGCCAAGTCTGCTTATTATTGATTCTTTCTGCTCGCTAGAACCGATTATGAGAACTTCTGTCTTATCCTCATTTAGCTTGAGAAAGTTCTCACTCATCCAACATTTGATGCTAGACAGACAGGTCAACAGTGGGTCTAAAGCACAGGGATCATCTGGGGCCACAGAGAGATATAGTTGGGTATCATAAGCATAGAAATGAAAATTGACTCCGTGATTGGTAATGAGTTCGCCCAATGGCAGTATGTACAAGGAGAAAAGCAGAGGACCAAGAATCGAGGGAACTACCCATAGATCCGAAGTCCCGTTAGTCCGAACATGCACTGCTCCCGTGCTTGCGGTTAGGTTTAGGTTTGCTCCCGTGCTTGCGGTTAGGTTTAGGTTAGAGATAGGGATAGTAATTTCGGAACAATGAACCTTCTGACTAATGACACGGCACCAGAATCGAGCCCTGTGGAATACCAGAACTGATGTCGTGTTTGTCTGAGTCAAACTCGGCTAGATTGACAAAGTAACTTCTGTTTGATAGGTAGGAGGTGAACCAGGACAGGGCCGTACCAGACAGGCCTATCCAGTGCTCCAAACGCTGTATTAAAATTGAATGATCAATCGTGTCAAATGCAGCCGTTAAATCTAGAAGTAAGAGAACGGATACATGTTTCTTGTCAGCAGACACCCTAAGATCATTCATTACTTTTGTGCTGTTTCTGTGCTGTGCCCTTTCCTAAAGCCAGATTGGAATTTGTTGTGCACATTATTGTTCTGTAGAAATACATCCAATTGATGAGAGATGCATTTTTCTAAAACCTTGCCCAGAAAGGGTAGATTTGAAATGGGTCGATAGTTACCCAAAACAGAGGGATCAAGATTGTGTTTCTTGAGTAGGGGCCTAACTACGGCAGTCTTCAGTGAGTCTGGGAAGACGCCTGATTGTAGAGAGCGGTTTACAATTTTAAGGATATCTCCAATCACACTGTCTAAGACCTCTTTGAGAAAGGTGGTGGGAATTGTATCCAATGAACAGGAGGATGATGTCATCTGTGAAATGGTTTTGCGGAGTTCGTCTTCATCAATTGTGCAGAACCATAATAGGCTCCCCCTGGAGAGATCTACCCTGGGACCATTAGCTGCTGTTTGAAGGTTTGCGCTAGCAGCAGCACCATTCATAATATCAGCTCTAATGTTAAAGATTTTGTTATCAAAAAAGCATGCAAACTCATTACACTTAGCTTTAGAGGCCGGGAATGACTGCTTGTAGGACTGGGGGGGTTTATGAAGGCCCTGTTCCATTCTTGTCAAACAGAGTCAGGGTGCTGCTATTTTGCATGTTGGCTCACTGGAAACACCAGTGGGCCTCAAAGTGTCCTTGAGTGGGTTCCAAATTAAATGGCCCAGTACGGGTGTGTAACTCTGAGAGTTTACACATGGAACCAAAATGGATCCTTACAGGTCCATTTAGAACCACTGTACACTAAATGGAACATAGCCTTAATTAGTATCATCTGTAACACCTGTGAAGGAAGTAGGAAGCAGCCCAGAAGTAGAAGAGTTATTGTGTGTGCAATTTGCCTTCCCTCAGGGGCCAGAAAATATCCCCCTTTCTTTTCCAAACACTGAGAATTTTCACGGTGCATGATCAACACAGAACTCATGCGTCATGGGGGCGTGCAGAAGAGAACAACAACAACAAAAAGAAAAGCATACGACAGCTGAGGAGTTTCAAAGCGAGCCCTTGTTTTCAAGCCACAGGATCACACACACTCACCCAGCGGATTGTGGGCCTGCTCCAGCAGCACCATGTGCTGGAGGAGGGGGCTGTGAGCCGCCTGCGTGCCCCCTCCTCCTCCTCCTCCTCCCCCTCCTCCTCCTCCTCCTCCTCCCCCCACAACCCCCTCCCCCCGCTCCAGGGCCGCAGAGGCCACCAAGTATGAGGGCAGGTGGGCGGCGGTGGCCAGGAAGGGAGGAGGGGCCAGAGGAATGCCCTGCTGTAACCCTGCCGGCAGAGGCAGACGGCTCTCCCCGTCCTGGTGATGATGTCCTGGTACCACCTGGGGTGGGGAGGAGAGGGGGGTCTTCAGAATGTCTTCTAAATCTAGTCAACCAGGCCTGCAGTAGGCTATGCACTGGACACATGTGCATGACATGATTTCAATAAATACAAGAAGAAAATGCATGTAATGCACGGTAAGACTATGGTGATTAGTATTATCGCCATCACCTGGGTGGCTCAGTCATGTACGTTTCTTAGTTGTGTATGCATGTGTATGTGTGAACAGCTATTTAAATTGGACGCAACTGTTCAATGCTCAATGTCCAATGTTAGTTCCTTTTTTAAATGGCCATGGATTAGATGGTGACTTTTTGAGGGTGAACTCACAGCGCTGGCAGGGCCCGTGGCTGGGAGCCCTAGGGTGATGTTGGGCAGGGAGGGTGAGGTGTAGAGTGACAGGTGGCTCATTGAACCTTCCCTCACAGCCAACCTCTGGAGCAAGGAGGCCTGGAGAAGCAAGAGTAATCGCACGCACGCACGCACGCACACACGCACACACACACACACACACACACACACACACACACACACACACACACACACACACGCACACACGCACACACGTAAGATATGGAGTTACATATCTCTCAAACACACTGGCTCTCAACATGAGGGGAACTTGGGGGGGTCCCCAGCTAACTGTACACTCACAACTTAAGTACATGTAATACATGCACACATTGCATTATGTGTATGCTGTTGGCAGATTACCTCTCCTGGGCTGCTGATGGAGATGCCGTTTTCGTTGGGGATATTACTGGAGCTGTTGTTGGGCGAACTGGGACCTGAGCCGGGTGCGCTGTTACACGCCATTTCTGTCAGACACAAAAGCACAGAGATGAAGCCATTAAAACATGCTGCTGGCCTGGGGTCAATCCAATGTCCCAGAATAAACATCAATCTCTAATCCCCTCCTTATGCAACTAATATAATCAAATGCGTTCATACAGCATCTTATCAAAGTGGAGTTACAAAGTGGATTACAGACAATGAAAAATGGATGAGTAAAAGCCAGCGAGATAAACAATAAAAACAACAGCAAGCACAAAGATAAAGGGTTCCACCAGGGTAACGTAAAGTCCACAATGTTGGAGTTTCTTTCCAGATGTAAAAAGTGGAGCAGAAACACAACATTGTTTGACTCGTTTTCCCTTCTCTATCATTTATCCTGACCTTCGATCGTTTCAAAATCGAAGCTTCTAGCCCTAAAAACGAGACGAATTTGAAGCTTCAGTGATTCATTAATTGTGGCACTCAAGCACAAGGCTTTGAAGGGTAGCAGATATACAAGCTCTTAACGTGTCATGCTGCAATGCGTTGTGATGTTGTAGATCAGAAAAAGAAAAAAAGAAAGAAAAAAAATTTTTGGGGTCAGCCCTACAAGGTAGGAGACGCTAACAGAAAGTGTGAGAAGAGATGAGATGGCGATTAATTGTCACACAAACAATTGTGATTAACGATTTAATCAAGTTTCTCGCATTGAACATTGGAACGTCACAATTTGTATTTCCGTTTCTTTTAGGCTTCGGAGTCACAGAATACCCAGGGCAGATATTAAAAATAACATAAATAAACAAATAAATCACTGACACATTTAATCATTTTTAACAATTGTTTCTTTCCAAACATTTTACAAAATAGCAGAAATAGCAGATCTACAAGATTACAACACGATGTTGTATATCTGCCATTTCTGCAATTTTTGTTTCAAATGTATGGACATTTTTCAACATGGAAACGATTTATGCAAAAATTATTGCAATGATCTCAAATAACTGCAATTAGGCGATGGTGTAATGACTGTGCCGGGCCTACAGTACACTCACCCGCCATGTCCAGGGAGCGCTTCTTGGCCGTGGTGATGGGTCCGTCTTTCCTGCGGAGCAGAGGACTGCTGCGGCGCTCCGTCACCTTCTGTTTTAGGCGGGACCGCAGCTTCAGGTTGGGCTCCGAGGCTGCGGATCACAGGGAGACAGGGAGCCATGTTGATATTGACAGCAACATTTAGATTGAGTTTTTAGATGTTTAGTTTTAGTCTAGTTTTAGTCGACTAAATATCATAAGATTTTAGTCGACTTTAAGTATGTGTCGGTCCGTTCGGCGGCCGCACTCTAGACGGGGGGTGCGGGGCTACCGGGGGGAGTTGCGGCATCTGCCGGTGAAGTTGGGGGGGTTATGTCACTCGACTGCCGCTTGCTTCCACGGCAGTGCGTTGGTCCGACATGCGCTGCGTCGTGCTTGCGGTTAGGGTTAGGGTAAGGGTTTGGGGTAGTGTTGGACTGATGCCGCCGAGAAACACTACTGCGGGGGTTCTGCGGCTGATGCCGCTGCCGGAAAATGCACTCGCTTTTGTTTATGACAAAATATGGGAGAGTCGCATGCATTGACAGCACACGCAAGACAAGTGGGTCACCTCATACTGTGCACAGTATAATGTATGGTATGTCGTATTTTTAAGTTGACAGTTGAAAAGCGCGTCGTGCCAGGAGCCATTCAAAAATACACTTTTTTTAAACAGCAGCTCTCACAATCTGCCAGTGGTGGAAATAGTACTAATTTGTTTACATTACATTTGTTACTTAAGTGGGCCGGACAAATAATTAATAAAGGGCAGGGTACAACAATTTCTTTGTCGTTTTTATTTTTTCTAATTATTTGTTCGGCCCAAAAAATAATGTGTCGCGAGACTCGCAACCCCTCGAGGGTCCCCAAGGGTCAAAAAACTAAAAAGAAAGAAAATGAAGTGAATGGCTGGAAAATGGAAATGAAGAGTTTACATATAGTACACATACACATAGTACATGCATAAACTTTCCTCAATGATTATATCTGGTTTCAGTATTCATTTATCATATATTTTCTCTATTATTAAGGTTATTTTTGCAGTCAGTTTGTATTGGGGGTGGGGAGGGGGAGCGGGGCGGGGTCGCGAGACATGGCCAAAGCATTTCTGGGGGTCCCCAGCCAAAAACGTTGAGAACCCCTGCCCTATAGGCCACTCTGTGCATTTTGCCTCATTTGGGATCTGAGGTTAGCCACCATGTGACAGCGGGAAACACTGGAAGAAGAAGCAGCAGCAGCCAGTTGGCAGCATGTTGTTGAGCCCATGCTTAACGATAAATTTATTTTATTTTATCAACAGCTATAAATAAAAAGAATAATGGTTAATGTGTTTGAACGCCAAAGTGACACAATTGCGTTCCAGGTCTTAATGGCTTAATGATGTCGGCTCTATACTCAGCTATTATTAGAACCGATTGTGCTTGCTTACATGCCTATGAAGAACTATACTGCACGTCGTGGGACTTTGCCTCGCCTTTGTGAGAATCTGCACAGGTCAGAAAGAGGTCGGAAATGGCATTTGCTGCTTGATTGTTGCGTGATGTCCCTGCCAGATGAATCCCAGACACAGGGAGCTTTATTCGCTACTCTCAGCCAGGCCGATCAAATGATTGACTGGGCAAATTATCATCGTAGAGGGGGGAGGGGGGGGGTAGCGCATCCCCGGCCGATAGGTGTGAAGTGTGAACGGTTTGGGGGACCATTAAAACAAAGGCGGCTTGCATGCTGTGGTTTGCTATACTAAACATAAATTTGCATGCACACAGCCTGCCAAAGTAGGCTATCTTTTGTTGTTTTTCTTGTTTTTTCGCCCCCCCCCCCCTCTCTTCGAAGTTAGACTGGGCCAGCTCTAAACTGACTGGGCCACGGCCCTCGTGGCCCAATGGACCCTACGCCGGTGCTCTCAGCAGCTTTATCTTCTTCGGTTAGACGCTGGGCTGCTGAACAATGATCCATCTACAGTATGACCTTGTGTCATATGGGCCCCCCAAACACGTCCAGCAGCCCCGCAGGATGCCCAGGGCATTTTGGAACTGGACCCAAGCAGGTGCGACTCGTTCAAAAGCTCTTGCATAAGACTTACATCAATATAAATTAATCTCCTTTATCTCTCTTCACCACTTCCTGTAGCGTTGAATACTAATCAAGGAAGGATGAGACCTATAGTCTTACAATGCACTTGAAAAAGGTGAAGGCACTCACTCTGCCTTTGGGTTGTCTGCAATGGGGATGACCTTTTGTGAGAGTGTGAGATCTATAATGTATGAGGCTATGAGCACTTTTGAAAGTGCACTTTCAATTTTAAGGATAAACCAAAGGGCATTTGTCCAAAAGTCTTTGTTAAGAGGATAGAGATGGTCAGGGGAGAGGACAGGCATTAGCATAACTGGAAGGCTGCAAGACTGTACTGAGTCTGTGAGGTAACACTCAATGTATTGGAGTGTTACCTTGAGTTTAGTTGAGTTCAGACCTTGGGGTCTAAAGGCAATTCGTGAATTACCATTAGTTTGTGAATACTCATTGACACTGAGCAGAGGCTTTAACCTCAAAATCGTTGAAAATAAATAAACAATTAAATCTTCTTCTTCATTACATCTCTACAGTATGTGTCAAAAGTCAGAATGTCATATTGCTGTGCTCTTTTTTACTTAATGATAAAGCACATCAAACGATGGGGTTTGACATGCAGGCATTATTAATTTGTATTTGTATGTATGTGCGTGCTGTAGCTATAGTAGTAACCTAGCTTGTGCCATGATTTGCGAGGTGTTCACATTCTGGATGTGCTATCAAAAACCCCTAAAGGATGATGCTAACAATATGTAATAAAAAAAAGGATAAGCGTGAACTTTTTTATTCAACCTGCGACACTGAAAACACACATTTGAGTGCCGAAATGGATATTCTCTTAAAATGACAGCATCTCATCGAAACACTTATACTGTCAAAATGGGCCAATGTCAAACGTGGAGATGAGATGACTCCCGTCATATCTACCCTCTATTTCCCCCCTCTACACTCACCTATTGAAATAAAGCATAAATGACAAAAGAAAAGAAAGACAATTGTGGAGCTGGGTTTGTCTGGCTATACAGGTGTTAGCACTAGCAGACGGTTCTAAATCATGGCTGCCACCCAAAGTTACTGCATTAAAACCATTGCGTCTCGCCTGCCATGCATCAATAAACATAAATAGGCACTCATATAAAAACACAAGTGATTCCAGAGACCGGGAGGCTGAAATTAAACCTGACCTTCATTTGGGCATAGGACACGTTGTCGTTATGCTTCGATACGTGTTTATGTAAGCAAGTGCAAGGTGTTCATACATGTCATGCATGTCAACAGAGACTGAATCTTAAACTGGGGTCCACATGGGCCACTGAAGAGCTTCATGGGGGTCCCGAGCAAAATGAGGAATAGTTTAACCACTATAATAATATTTTATAGGCCTACTTCAGGTATTCTGTAGAGAATGACTTTGGCACAACGAGGCTAAGGAACAGGTGCGTAGGTAGGCAAATGCACATCAATAATAAAATAGAAAAATACGCCCGTACACTGTTGATCTGCTCGGTACAAGAGGATAAATCTACAGATCTTCAGATTTGTGAACTTGAAACGGGACATTCTGCATACTGGGTACTACTTTTGGTACTTTAAGTACATTTTGATGCCAATACTTTTGCACTTTTACTCGAGTACATTTTGAATTCCAGTCTTTTACTTGTAAAAGAGTCATTTCTATATTGCAGTATTGATACATTTGAGTACTTTTTC
This sequence comes from Protomyctophum parallelum, assembly GCF_964188405.1. Lineage (NCBI taxonomy): Eukaryota > Metazoa > Chordata > Actinopteri > Myctophiformes > Myctophidae > Protomyctophum > Protomyctophum parallelum. Next base: position 25,619,301 of record NC_139707.1, on the reverse strand, counting down.
CACCACTGCTTTACTATATCACACATGAGGCACCATCGTCAGGGATACGAACAGCTCTGGCCATAGAGTTATGTATAAGCTAGAGAGTGGACATGCCCATACTATTCATTTCAATGGAAGTTGCTCAGTGGCGTTTTATAGCACCCGGAAGAACGCTCTACTTCCGTTCCATTTTTCTGATTTGACCAACACCAACATTTGGTGTCCAAAATACGGAAGTGCTAATTAGCGCTCGATGTTAAACCCCAGCTGCGCAGGGTTTAATCATGGTACAAGCACAAAAAAACAAGAAAAAAACGCCCGCCTGCAGTTCCAGCTTTGACCACTAGAAGCTCGGCAGCTTCAACGTTGGCCAGCCGCTCTGCGTGCTTGGCTCTGGCAGGTGGCCAGGAGAGGGGAGGGTGGAGCGACCTCCGTCCCTTTGATGGAGCCAGAGGGGAAGGAGTGGATGAGGGGAAGGGGCTGGTTGCGACCTGGATGTTTGCTGCACTGTGAGCGTGTGGGTGTGTGTGTGCGTTAGTGCTGTGTGTATATGTACGAGGGCACCAGTATCCATGGGGGTGTTCACCTTGGGACACAGTGACTTTTAGAGGTGTTACTGCCGCTCACGCAAAAACATCCACACACACACACACACACACACACACACACGCCCCCAGGCCGGTTTTCTGCTGACACTGGGCGTTTGGCATGGCCCACCCTCCCTCTCTCATCTTGATCCCTCTCTCTCTCTCTCTCTCTCTCTCTCTCTCTCTCTCTCTCTCTCTCTCTCTCTCTCTCCTCCCTCTCTTTCCCCCATCCAATTCCCACTTAATCTCTCGCCCTTAGTGTTGGTTCTTCTGTCCTTCACGCTTTTGTCCACTTCGTCCATACGCGCACAGAATGCACAGAATCTCTGCATGCATGGCATGCATGTGCGTGTTGTGTGTCCCCTGCACATCTCGTAAAGCGTCCGTCTTCCACCGAGCGTGAACCCCTCGGCTTAAAAACTCGCCACGCTCAAGGTCGGATCGGGCATTCTTCTAAACGAAAGTATCTATTGTATAAATCCCCATAAATGGTCCCTGATATCATCAATATCTCTGCAAATCAATCAAATATCTATCTATCTATCTATCTATCTATCTATAGTAGCTATCCATTATCTACCTACAGTATCTGTCTATCTCCTGCCAGCCACAGTATATATACCACACACACACACACACACACACACACACACACACACACACACACACACACACACACACACACACACACACAGTGGCTCAGGGGTAGAGTGGTCGGGTGGCAACTGCAAGGTTCCCAGTTCAAACCCAGGCTCCCCCAGAGTTAGTGTTGAAGTGTCCCTGAGCAAGACACTGAACCCCTAATTGCTTCTGATGTGCTGGATGGTGCCTTGCATTTAATGAATTGCATTTTTATAGCGCTTTTCCAAGTGCTCAAAGCACTTTACAATGGTTCATTCATTCATACATTGGCTGCCTCTGTCATCGGTGCAATGGTGCATGCATGTGTGTGTGAATAGGTGAATGTAATGCACAATCTATGTAAAGTGCCTTGGAAAAAAAGCGCTATATAAATGAACCATTTACCACACACACAGAAAATGTGTAGATACTTTCTATTGTACGTAGTAGGTGAAAATTGCATAATGACTGTTGTCATATAGTGCTCCTCTACAGGCACATATGTAATTTCATACGTACATGATGTGATCACACAAATGATTTCCTATACTTGGGATCTGTATACACAAGGGCAGCCGAAGACAGCTAATCACGCCTGGGCATATCCATGTCCACAGCAACCCTCAAATAGCATGACAACCAGTGGTGGGAAAAGTACTCCAATGTTTTAGTTACTGTAAGTAGAAGTATAAATATGTGGCAATATGAAAATACTCTATTGCAAGTAAAAGTCCATCGCGATGCATTGTATGAGCTTGTAGATCTGCTATTTTTTAATTGCCGAAATGTATTTAAGGCTGAAATGGTTAATGTATGTTTTGTAATAATAATGAAGTAACTAGTAACTAAGGTTTTCAAATAATTGTGGTGGATTAAAAGTACAATAGTTGTCTCTGAGATGTAGTGGAGTAGATGTAAATGTATTGGAAATATAAATTACTCAAGAAAAGTACAAATACCTCAAAATTGTACAGTACTTAAGTATATGTACTTAGTTACTTTTCCACCACCGACAGTCCCCACCTGACCCTGCAGGACGGCAGCATATTGAATATCTGATTAAAGGCCTATAAAAGTGGTGCTTAATATTTCAAGACGAGTGGAGAGGGAAACTGGTTCTCTGATACAAAACATATCGATCAGCCACTCAATCGCATTGATGGATTGGGGGCCTTGGGTGCTCAGAACACTATAGCGGGGAGCCGTACGTACCGCCAAAGAGAACGTGCGAGAGAGAGAGAGAGAGAGAACAGAGGGATTTATGGGAATCGATAGGGCAGTTTGCCGAAACTCATCAATGCAGCATTGGCTTCCCAGAAATGTCTACGATGGTAGATTAGTCTTTTATGCTGTATGCATTTAAAGGAAAGAACAAGGAGCATAAGAGGGGAGAAATGTGTGTAGTACTGTATGTATGAGCACTTACAATGACACAAGAAAGGGGAAAAAAAAGTTTTTTTCCATACAGTAGGTTAGCAAGCAACAACTAAGTCATCTTAGCTTACGCATGTTTCATGATAAATGCTTTTATGTGATGTATTCCCATGCTTTTGTTCTTGCTTAAATGTAAGTCGCTCTGGATTAAGAGCGTCTGCTAAATGCCTAAATTGTAAAATTGTAATCAATAGAAATGGCAGGAAACAACAGCATATATGTGCTTTGTGCCGCAACGTGGGCATTGGTCATTTTTCCACCCACAGCTTCCTTGGTTCCTAATGGCTGCAACCTGCAGTATGACTTATAGGCAACCCAGCCTGGCAGAGATGTGCACTCCGTGGAGTGCCCTCGGATATTACATTTTTTGTCTGTTTAAGTACCAATTATATGAAACATTAAAAACATTTAGTCTGTCTTCAGCATTATTTCATCTCTACTGTCCAAACATCTGCATTGATAAAAAGGGAGGATGAGACGTCCTGAAACTTAAAACAGCCTTGCTCACAAATCTCTCTACAGTCGAGTTATGTTCCACAGAGAGCACTTCAATTAAAAGCCATCAGTTAATTATCTTTGTGAGGTTTACAAGTCACGAGACAGTCGCCTTCAACTTCCAAACTCAACCTTTAAGTCTAGCCGTTAAGAGATATGAGGTGGACATGAGAGAGAGCGTGGGAGACCAACGAGCTGTCTGACATTTTCCATCCGACAGTTAAAATTGATGAAGCCTTCTCATGGAGGTGACATTAGGCTGTTAAATCACCTTGGTGACTGTAAGGGCATGGCTGGGGGCATTGTTTTACCGATGCATATATCCACAGAAACGTATTCAGAATGGGAGAAATATTCGAATGAGCCTAACTCTTTCTCTGCTAAAGACGACATTGGACGATTTTTAGAAAAAGTCACAGTTCACCTAGGACGACATTGGACGAGTTATTAGGTTATAATGCATCCAGAATAACCCGTATTATATTTGCCAGTTCCCGTCGCCTGGCAACGCTTTGCTTCCGCGTTGTGACGTCATTGAAGACCGGCTATTTCTGGCACACGACACGAGTACGAAACAAAGAATAAATCAAACCTAAAACTGAAACAGAGGAGGGAATGTGTGGGTGGGCAGCAGTCACATGGGAGAGATATTCCACTAACAGCATGGGTGAACTGCTGGTTCAAGGAAAACATCCCTAATTGAAGTGGGGGTTATTAGGAGACTCCAAAGACCTAGGAGATAGCAGCCCCCCCCCCCCCCCCCCCCCCCCCCTTCAAGTCTGTAACATGAACTATGCAGGTTCAATCCCTGTCACTGCGATTTACAAAGACCATGTGAGGTGTGAGGTGGCTTTTAAACGTCTGCTTATGAAACATTAAATATCTGCCTTTTTAGAAATGAGTGGAGAGGAGGGAGGGAGGCTTTCATGATAACCATTAACTAACTTGGAGACGGAAATAACGGCTTTCCATTCTGGCCAACCTTAACGGCAAAATTAGGATGTATACGCATGCACGCCGTGTGTGAGTGCGTGTGTGTGTGTGTGTGTGTGTGTGTGTGTGCATGAAAGAGTGGGTGTATGTATGTGTCATTCAGTTCTAACCGACTTCCTGTCAGTCCAGTCAAAGTGCCCCTCTGTCTACTGAGAGCCATTATCACAAAGGCTCTCAGATTTGGACAAGGAAACTCTGTTGAAATATCTCTCTCGGCCCTACTGGAAACAAGAAGAACAATCCCCCCCCCCCCACCACACACACACACACACACACATTTTCAATATACATACGTCAAGTTCAAAAATGGGTCATCGTCACCAGCAAAAAAGCGTCATGACGGCAATGGTCACCACAGCAACTCAACTGCCGTGGTAGCCACACTGTCATTCACTTCCTCCTGAACTTGAATGCATTTTTTCCCCTTCTGTCTCAGATGTAATCTGATCTGATCTACTGTCACCTCTGGGTTTAGGTGGCACCTCAGCATCCAAACTATGTGTATGTGCGCACGCGCATATGAACACATGTGTATTTGCATATGCAATGTATGCTTGCATACATGTGGGTCTAGCGCTTATCTCCTCATATGCAAACATATATAAAAATATAACAATATAAAATTAAGCATGGTACTACTTCCTAATCTCAAATTCCTGCAGTGCTGGTCTGACTTGGTGCGCTGGTGTCGTGGGCCAAAAATAGCATGGCGCACAACACCGAAATGTAGCACAGTATAAATCGGGGTAATCTGCACTGCGTGTGTGGGTAGCCTTGCATGTGTCTGTAATGCATTCATTATACGGATGAATCGACATAAGTTTTAATAATGTAAATTGCAATTGAGTACCTGAAAAGTGCTCTATAAATAAAATATGTCATTACAGTCAAGTGTGAATTGAATGAAATAGTGTCTTCTGCTCGTTTCCTGGTACACAATGCCAATGCAGTCTATCCACAACCCAGAAAAAGTTTAAATTCCGTACAGGGAAAAAAGGGAGTTTCACACACATCAGAGGCCATGCCGGGTCCCATAGAAATTAACGGAATAAACGACTCACAGACAGAACACACACCTGTGTGGAAAGGAGGGTCATCCTGTGTGTACAAGGCATCATCCTTTTGCACCACGTCAACGCTATGACCTTTGCACACCTATTATACTGCGAAACGTCACAACTGGTTTTGGATGCCTCCTCTCCTCCGCACCAGCGCCAACGAGACGAGTTCCTCAATTGCCCCCCCACCCCGGCCCAAAAGGTTGAGTTTTGGGCCGGGCTCCAATGTTGCGGTGCCATGCGAGCAGGCATAACGTGTGCCAGGATAAATGTGGCGGGCAGCGGGCCTGCAGAGTACACCGAGGTTGGTCTCCAGCTGGGGAGAAAACAGGCGGTAAAAGTGCCAAGAGAGCCGCTGACGCTAAGTGAATAATTACAGCCTAGCTGTACTTCAAACAGACAGACAGACAGACAGACAGACAGACGGGGGATGTAGAAAAATGCCTACGCTTATTTATACAATGGCTTGCTTTAGCAGGAAGACTGGCAATGTGGGTACAAGTCTCCTGAAGGGTGACACTGTTTCGGAGCGAGGGGGTGCGTCTTAATGCCTGAGTAACACACAAGTGTGTGTTTATGTCAACATTTTTATCCAGGCTGAAAGCTGTGAACATTTTAATCTACAGTGCAACCTAAATCTCAAGTGTCAATTAATTCGTTAAGCACTGGTGAGAACAAATAATTATTTTGGCGCTGGTAATCAAACACCTTCTGTTCAAAGCCAGGTCGAAAGTGCGAAAATATTTGTCTTGCAATCCAAAGCTTTATTTTCAGTGTATTATGTAAGATCTTCTGACAAAACTTTCCTTGACATTCATCTTGCAAAAGCAGATTTTCGGTCTATTATGTAATAATTTTATGGTTGAACAAAACTCGCCCTGAGCATTAGGCAAGATGTGCACACATTCTAACCAAGTCAATGTTCCAGTTCAAGTTCAGAAATGGGTTTGGTGAATATGTTTGGCATTCCATTTCTTTCTCTTTTGTGATCCCTTTCTTTGACTCCCGCAAATGAAAAGCAAGAGATCATGGCCGGGTTTTGTAGAGAGCCAATACTTGAAAACATCGCTTCGCTGGGTGGGAGAGCTCAAGGGCAGTGGAGGAAAGTACATTTACTTTAAGTACTATACAATTTTGAGGTATTTGTACTTTACTTGAGTATTTCCAGTACTTTTACTTCCATTCCACCACATCTCAGAGGCAAATATTGCACTTTTACTCCAATTATTTGAAAACTTTAGTTACTAGTTACTTTGTAGATTTTGATTATTACTACAAAACATACATTAACCACTTTAGCAGTATATACATTTTGGCTGCGTCGCATCTTCAAATTATTTCTTATACATTTTGAACTTGTGAAAAGGGACATTCTGCACAATGAGTAGTACTCTTACTTTTGGTCCT